>NC_061119.1:124069181-124207839 GCF_002878395.1 Capsicum annuum | reverse complement strand
ATGTATATATATATATGTATATATATATATATATATATATGTATGTAATATATATATCATAATACAAGTAAGATGACCTTTAGTACATAATCTCATCCATTCATTATTGATAGAAAAACATATGCATCTGCTCATTTCACTTTATTTAGGTTACATTACAATTGCTAACAAGAATCAATTCATAGTTATTGCATTTAATAATCATGTATGTTTTTATGCATTAAATTTTGAAGAGAAGCCAATTTCTTTGAAAATTTGTTTACTTACCCAAAAGAAAAGCTTCAGAGAAGTTGATTGTAAATGCATTGTTCAACGTTTAGGTAGGCTAGGCTTATCCTATTATTTGATATAGATATCATACCTTATTTATCCTGTTAGGACCCTATTATAGCAAATTTTCATCTGTTATCATTAAGTAAGATGTAGTATTTTTTATCTTAGGATGTGGTATTTCAATTGAGAAAACTTGGATTCATCTCCTTTTAAATGAAAGGTTGTTTAAATGTATTTAACTATGTTTTAGGATCAGAATATACTTTATTTCTGCTATTTATTCATAATTTGGCACCAACATGGCATCAGCTATAGTATGGTTTGGGTTTTTAGTTCTATAGTATTATATGATTCCTATAAGCTCTAGTTCAAGTCTGACATTTGGTTATAATGATTTGGAGGTTTTGGTACTCATTATTGTTGTTCTGGGAGTTATGGTTCCTCTAAGTTTTAGTTTGAATACGGTATTTGATTATGAATTCTGTTGTATTTCTTATAAATAGCCTCTCGTTATTATCTACTATTTTTGGTTTGAATTGACATATGGCCTCTTGTTAATAACCACCACAACTGATTTAAGCCCGGTGTATGGCCTTTCATTACTACCCATTTCTATCTATTCAAGCTCGGTACAATTTGGATGGCTACTATGATTTCATGGGTTGGTTCAGTTATTGATTACTTACACTTTTCTTTAAATTTTACTTTATGTGTGTCCCACCAACTTATGGGGGCACAGTTGGGTTAATTTTCTTCTTTAGTATGTCTGGTGGGCTTTATCCTGTGGATTCCTTGTTTTATGATGGTTATGATACACAACCTAGGTTAAGGTTTTTAAAGTTTATGCTAAGTCTTGTTACCTATCTTGGCACTATATATATATATATATATGTATGTATTTATGTATACATGTGATTGCATAAGATAATTTAACTTGGTTTTGAATTATGGTGTTATTTTATTCCTCTATCCTTGAGTTACATACTAGCACTCCAATCGCTAACCATCTTCGAACATTGTATCCCCATGCGGTGTAGGCGTTGAAACTTCTTTTACTTTTCCTGTGCAGTGATTAGGTGTTCGAGTAGTTTGTGAGTTGACATTGAAGTGGTGAGCTTCCATACTTTGGAAGGCTTCATTTTATGGACTTTATATTGTATGTATTAGAATTTATTTATACTTTGTTTTTGGCTACTGTAGGGGGCATGTCCTAAAATTTTATTCACTTTAGATTTATAGAGGTTTCGTTGGATTACTTTGGACTTGGGTGTGTTGTTTTGATGGATTGGTCTAGACATTTCATGAGTTATAATTAGTCTTAATTTGCCCTATCTTGTTATATGTTCAAAATTCATTCGACTCTTGAGTTTGTTGAGCTTACTAAGTTAGGTAAAAGGGATGATCTCTGATCCATATGGTACTTGAGATACCCATCACAGCCAGGCCCTGGTTCGGGTCTTGAAAAGTTGGTATCAGAGTTAGGTTCATGGTCAATTGGGTGTCCACATACCCGTGCCAAGTAGAGTCGCTTTAATAGGTATGTAGCGTGCCATAATTAGAAGAGAGGGGCTATGAGACACTAAGAAATGTTTCCCTTACTTGTTGTCTTAATACCGAGTTATAGAGTCTAAGGTCTTAAGTTCTTCTAATTTTCATTTGTTTATTTTTTAGATTATTCCTCCCAGAAGATTTGATGTCTGCGTGAGCTCTTCTATCCCATTTGAGAATAATATGCATGGAGCTCATCCAACTTTTAGGGTCCAGACCCGTTCAAGGGTCGCTATATCTGACTGTCCTTGTGGGGTCCCAACTATCCCACTGATCTTACTCTTAAGCGTGACACTATACTTAATCGCCTACGGATGAGGTTACTAACATTGAGTTTTGTCGCTCCATTAACCTATTAGCTCAGTTTGTGACATCTCAGTCACAACGGTGGAGTTCTGCTGGTGTTACTATAGGATCATCTGATGTACTAGAGTTAGCTAATTTATGAGATTGCATTCTCCAATATTTACTGGTACAAAGGTTGAGGAGGATCCTTAAAGTTTCATTAATGAGATGGATAAAATCTCCCAGGTTATGCAAGCTTCAGAGGCTAAAGGTATAGAGCTTGTTGCCTATCAATTGAAGGATGTGACATACCTATGGTAGAAAAAGTGGGTTTATTTGAGAGGCGAGATCGCTGGTTCTGCCTTTTAGGATTATTGCTTTAGCATATTTCTGGATCGCTTCTTTCCTCAGGAGTTGAGGGAGGAAAAGTCAAAAAAATTTGATAACATGAAGAAAGGTAGAATGATAGTCAACAAGTATGCATTAAAATTCCATCAGTTGTCCCAGTATGCTCCAGAATCAGTATCTAATATAAGGGCTCAGATGAGAAAGATTTTCTTTGGGATTATCTCGTTAGTTGATTCTTGAGAGTAAGGATGCCTTGTTAAATAAGGACATAGACATCTCCTAGTGTGTATATACAACAGGTCAAACAGGAGAAAAAGAAGCAGGTTAAGATTTGTGAGAGGCAGAGTATGAAATTATGGAATTGAAATCGGCGTGGGAGCTAACAGCAGAGTGGAAGGTTGTCTAAAAAAAGAGTTGGGGGAGTCGTAACTCCTATTTGACATCTACTTCTCCCTACCAAAAGTTGTCAGGTGACTGATATTTTTAGGGTAGTGATACTCCTAGGGCACGGGGCACCTAATATCAGCCAGTAGGCCCAAGTTAGCACCATCCTACACTCTCTACAGATTTTATGGTCAGCATCATCATAGTCAGTGTGAGAAGAGGAGGAACAAATATTTTATGTATGGTCAGATTGGGCATATGCAGTGGGATTATCCCCCTAGAGTTGCTTCAGGGGAAAATAAGGTTCCTGTTGCCTCTTCATCAGCTCTTGCACCAAAGGGTGCTACTTCTGGCTCCGACACTGGTTGACACTGCCTCTATGCTCTCACTATTCATTAAGAGTCTAAGGCATCTCCGAATGTTATTATTGGTACATTGAAACTCTTTTCCCGTGATGTGTACTATTTACTTGATCCGAGGTCCACTCTTTCTTATATGACCCCATTTGTAGTTGTGCATTTTGGTTTAGATCCTAAGTGTCTGTCGCTTCCTTATTCAGTTTCTTCCCTGGTGGGAGACTTTATGGTTTTCAGAATAGTCTATAGAGGATGTGTGGTGTCTATTGGTATTAAAGAAACTCTGGAAGATTTGATAGAGTTAGACATGGTTGACTTTGATATTATTCTGGGAATGGAATTGTTGCACTTGTGCTATGCTTCTTTAAACTATCAGACCTGTAAGGTCATGTTTAAATTCCCTAATGGGTGAGAAGATCTCTAGTTCCTAAAGGGAGGTTTATATCATATCTTAGATCCCAGAAGTTAATTTCCATAGGTTGTCTCTATCATCTGGTCCATGTTAAGGATTTCAACTTGGAGGGCCCTTTTTTACTTTCTATTCCTGTTGTAAATGAGTTTCCTAAAGTCTTACCGGATGACTTACCTGGTATACCTCCTGATAGGGAGATTGATTTTTGTATTGATATTGTTCCAAATACACTTCAAATTTTTATTCCCCCATATAAAATGGCTCCAGCTGAGTTAAAAGATCTTAAAGAGCAACTGAAGGATCTTTTAGACAAGGGTTTCATTTATCCTAGTGTGTCCTTATGAGGTGCACCGGTATTGTTCCTACAAAAGAAGTATGGTTCCCTTTATATATGTATTGATTACAGACAATTGAATAAAGTGACGATAAGGAATAAGTACCCACTTTCAAGAATTGATGATCTCTTTGATTAGCTTCGAGGTGCCAAATTCTTTTCTAAGATCGATCTTCAGTCCAGGTATCACCAGTTAAAGATTAGGGAGATGGATATCCCTAAGATAGTTTTTCATACCCGGTATAGGCATTTTGAGTTCTTGGTGATGTCGTTCGACTTGATCAATGCCCCGATAACATTCATGGATTTGATAAATAGGGCCTTTTATCAGATTCTAGTTTTGTTCATGAGTTTCTTCATCAATGATATTTTCGTGTACTCTAAGAGTAAAGATAATTATGCCAATCACCTATGCCTTGTGTTGCAGACCTTGAAAGATCAACAGTTGTATGCTAAATTCTCTAAGTGTGAAATCTGTTCAAATATCATAACTTATTTTTATCATGCCATGTCTAGTGTGGGGATTATGGTGAATCCTCAAAAAGTTGTTGCGGTTAAGTAGTGTCCTAGACCTACGACTCGAATCGATATTTGGAGCTTCTTGGGTTTAGCTGGTTATTATAGGAGGTTCACAAAGATTTTTCATCTATTGCTTCTCCATTGACCAAATTGACTCAGAAGAAGGTGAAGTTCTTATGGACTGATGCTTGCGAAGGTAGCTTTGAGAAGCAAAAAGATAAGTTGACTTCAGCTCTGATTTTGACTTAACTAGAGAGTACAGATAGTTTTGTCATCTATTATGATGCGTCCCAGGGTGGTTTGGGTTGTGTGTTGATGCAGTATGGTAAGGTGGTTGCTTATATCTCTAGACAGTTAATGGTTCATAAGAAGAACTATCCGACTCATAACTTGGAATTGTTAGCCGTCGTGTTAGCATTGAAAATCTAGCGTAACTATCAGTATGGGGTCCATGTTGACATCTTTTCTGACCATAAGAGCCTGCAGTATGTGTTCACTCAAAAAGAGCTTAATCTTAGGTAAAAGAGGCAGCTTGAGTTGCTGAAGGACTATGATATGATTCTTTACTACCATCCAAGTAAGGCTAATATGGTTGTTGATGCTCTTAGTAGGTTATCCATGGGAAGCTTGTCGTATATGGATAAGGATAAGTGGAAATTGGTGAAGCACATTCATCATTTGGCTAACCTTGGAGTCTGTCTTTTAGACTCTAAGAATGGTGGTATATTTGTGCAACAGGTGGTGCAATCATCTCTAGGTTTGAAAATAAAGAAGAAATAGGTATTAGATCCTCTCTGATAAAAATCCAGGATGGTGTGGGTAAGCATAAGGTGATCTCCTTTGAGATTGGAGAAAATGATATTTTGAGGTACCAAGAGAGGTTATATATTCCCGATGTTGATGGATTGCGAGATAGGATTTTGGTCGAGTCCCACGAATCATGATATATGGTTCATCCCAGTTCAACAAAGATGTGTCATGATCTTAAGAGTATGCATTGGTGAAATAACATGAAACGGGATATATACAACTTTATGGCTAAGTGTATAGTGTGTCAGCAAGTAAACATAGAGCACTTGAGGCCCGGTGGGCAACTCTAAGAAATTGAACTACCGGTGTAGAAGTGGGAAGTAATTAATATGGATTTCATTACCGACCTTCCACAGTTGCAGAATTATATGACTCTATTTGGGTCATCGTGGATAGGATAACTAAGTATTCTCACTTGTTGTTGGTGAGGTCTACTTATTGTACCAAGTACTATATAAATTTATTCCTTCAGTAAGTGGTAAAGTTGGATCGTGCACCAGTCTCAATTATTTCAAATCGTGGTACTCAGTTCTCATTGCATTTTTGTGCTCTTTTCAGCATGGTTTGGGGACTACTTGAGTCTCAATACGTCTTTTCACCCGCAGTCTGATGGACAAGTCGAAAGGACTATTCATACTTTGGAAGATATGTTGTGAGCCTATGTGATTAACTTTTGTGGTAGTAGGTTTGACCATTTTCCCCTCATTGAATTCACTTATAATAATAGTTATCATTCTAGCATTGCTATGGTCCCGTTTGAGGAATTGTATGGTAGGAGGTATAGATCTACTATTGGATGGTACAAGGTTGGTGAAGCAGAAATGTTTGGCCTAGATTTGGTTCACCAAGCCATGGAGAACGTGAATGTAATTTAGGATAGGTTTAAGATCACCCAAAGTTTCCACAAATCTTATGCGGACATAAAGTAAAGGGTTTTAGATTTTGAGGTTAGAGATTAGGTGTTCTTAAAGGTGTCTCCCATGAAGGGAGTAATGCGGTTTTGAAAGAAAAGGAAGCTCAGTGCCCAGTATGTTGGCCCATAGCTTATTTTGAGAAAGGTTGGTGATGTTGCGTATGATTTGGAATTGCCCTCTAGCATAAGTTCCATCCATTCAGTATCCATGTGTCCATGTTCCGAAAAAGCATGGGTGATCCTTCATTGGTTGTTCCCTTAGAGGGCATTGGTATTACAGATTCTTTGTCCTATGAGGAGGTCCTAGTGAGGATCTTAGATCGAAAAGTTTGTCAATTGTAGATGAAAGATGTGGCTTCGGTAAAGTTTCTATGGCGGAACCAAAAGTTCGAAGAAGCTACTTGGGAAGCCAAAAAGGACATGAAGTCCAAGTATCCATTCCTATTTCCAATTTCAAAACTTTGTGTATGAGGTATGTGTTGTTCCTAACATCTTTGTTTTTTGTCTTTGTTGAAGGTAGATTGTGAATTCCTTAGTATGTTATTTTTTATATCAAAGGTAATAGTGGATATATTTGGGGTTTAATTGTTTTAGTCAGTGCCTTGTCCCATCATTCGAGGACGAATGATCCTAAAGGGGGAGACTGAAACACCCCAAACTTTGGCCCTTGCGGAATCCTTGAGTCTTGGGTCTTTTATTCATCATATGATTCACACCAGTCATATGGTGTGGTGACGGGTGTAGGAACCCTAGTCGTATGTTGGTCAGTGTGTTGATTGACCAAGTTATGTCCTTTGTACGATAGAATCCATATAAGATATATATTGATGTAACGAGAGGGTAGAGTCTAATCATATATTGTCTAGCGTATAGCCCTCGATGTTCTGCCTTGGATAAGACTTGATGGTACTAGTCGTATAGTGTTGTTATGAGTTGGAAAAGAGATTCGTATGTTGGATAGAATATGGTATCCAATCTTCTATTTTGGTGACGGTTTGATGGTACCACTCGTATGATGTGGTGATAAGTTTGAGGGTCCACTCATACCCACCTATGAGTTTTTCACAACTTTTAAGCTGAGGTTAGTTTGGACATTTATCATCCTAAGCCCTTAATACCCCACGCCTTATAACACTTTTTGGTCATTGATTCTACACTTTAGAAAATCGAAACACTCTCTAAAAACTTCTCAAGGGATTGGGCTAAGATTTCTTCAAGGTGATCATCTAGAGTCTTAATGATCAAAATCTCTCCGTGAATCTACGTAACTTAGGCATGTCACTCTTCCTTCATTGTTAGTTCACAAAAATCATCTGTTTTAAACATTTTTCATGAGTTATTCATTAGTGGTTTTAAAAACCATGGTTGAGGGTTTGAATACATACAGTTGAGTAGCGTTTTCTCATGTTTTAAATTATGTTTATACATATTTTGATAATGGTTTTTGCATATGTGGGTGCATGGGAATTGTGGTTTAATAAATGGGTCATGTTTAACCCTAGACTTGATTGTTTTTGGCTTTGAATAATGGTTTGATAATGGTATGCCCTCAACCTATTTGTGAAAATATCAATGAGAAGAATCTTGTCACATGTATTGTGCTTGAACTAAGGCATTGGCCTATGAATGTTGATGTTTGGTAAATGGTTTTATGAAGGCCTTGTTGGCCATAAATTAATTTGAATTGTAACCTTAGTGGCTAATTGGCTTAATGTGTTTGAGTCCCTAAATGTTGAATGAATTGATGTCTTGGTTTAGACAATAGGTTCAAGTCCCAAAGTTGATTAATAATGGTTATGGTATATTGTATGCTTGCAAGTGGGGTTGGTATGACTATACCAATGGGATGCCTTTCGTAAGCAATTAGATTGATAGTTGTGTATGTGTAATGAATATTTTTATTGGACTTTAAAGTGGGACGTATAGCCGGGCCTAGAAAGTAGAGTCCGAAGGACTAACACTCAAAATTGCAGTAGCCGGTGCGAGTATCTATATGATGGAGGTTTTAATACCCTAAATAAATATATGAATGGTAACCTGAGGTTTGAGTCCCCCATATTGTATACATTGGTGCTTAAGTCACCTTGATTACACCGGGAGGTTCGAGTCCCCCATAAAGGCATATACGGATATGGATATTCCTTGGTTTGTGCGGCTACACACAGTACGGCCCTTTTAGCTAGGGGAGAGTTGTCCCATATAGCCCGTGGGTGCCTTATTTTATGAAAGGTAAACTACACAACCAGGTTAAGGTTTTCAAAGTTCATGTTAAGTCTTGTTCCCTATTCCGACTCTCTCTCTCTCTCTATATATATATATATACATACATGTGATTGTATATGATAATTTGACTTGTTTTTTAATAATGGCATTATTTTATTCCTCTATCCCTGAGTTACATGCTAGCACTCTAACCACTAACTATCTCTAGACGATGTATCCCCACGCAATGCAGGCGCTAGTATTTCTTTTACTTTTCCTGCTTAATAATCAGGTATTCAAGTGTTTCGTGAGTTAACATTTAAGTGTTCAGCTCCCATATTTCGGAAGACTTCATTTTATGGACATTATATTCTATGTCTTAGAGTTTGTTTTTGGCTACTGTCGGGGGCATGTCCCGACATTTTATTGACTTCAAATTTATAGAGGCTTTGTTGGATTACTGTGGACATGGGTGTGCTGTTTTTGTGGATTGGTTTAGACATTTCATGAGTTATGATTAGTGTTATTTTGCACTATCTTGTATATGTTCAAAATTCATCCGAATCTTGAGGTTGTTGAGCTGACTAGGTTAGGTGAAGGGGGTGATCTTCGGTCCATGTGGGACTTGAGATACCCGTCACGACCAGGACCTGGTTTGGGTTGAGACAACCCCATTTTAAAAATCAAGAATTGAAGTTATTTTGAAGATGAAATCAGATAAAAATGATAATTATAATATTAGAAAATTACCCGTGAAAGAAATGTCAAAAAATCCCTTTGGAATAGTCCAAATCCGAGCTCCAAAGCCCCAAAAATAGAAGAAATGAAGTTTTGATTCTAAACTTGGGAGAGAATCATGGAAAGTAAAATAGAAGTTCTTAGAAAATGGTGAAAATAGAGTTCTAAATTGAGAGATAATGATTCTATGATGAAAACAGATAAAAATCATAAAAATTGGAGCTTCCTAGATCCCAAAATGTCAAAAATATAAAATGGGTTTGATTTGGGTCTTAACCATAAGCGATAGCCGCTAAAGTGGCCAGGTGAAATGGTCAAAGGCTGCTAAAGCAGCTGATCAGCCATTTTAGCACCCACGCTAGTACCAGAAACTTGTAAAAATTGTTTTAGACCCCCAAAACTCAATTGGAATCCTATGAACGTGATTCCATAGTGAAATTTGATTGTAAAATACGTTCTGAATCTAGTGGAATCATTAAATTTTTGAAAAAAAGTCATTATGATAAAATTTATTACTAGGGCCCTATTTACACTAATTTTGAACCAAGGGCCGAAATGGGATCTAAAAGTCATAAAATTGAACCAACCTCGCTACTAACCAAATTCGACATTTCGAACTCAATAGTGATATCATATTTTTGAAAAAAATATCGTTTGCATAAAGTTGACTCCTGAAATTCAATTTCATAATTTTTCAAATCAAGGATCGAAATGAGATATGAAAGTCATAAAACCATACAAACCATGTTACCAATCTAAAATTGATGTTTTGAATCTGCTGGTACGGTCCGTTTTGTCATCCAATACACAGATCAATAAATGTTGACCAAAAGCAACTATAAGACTTTTCAAGTAACCAAAATCCACAAAATTGCACAAATCACACCAAAATATATTGGAAGTCGTGTCAATTATCCCCACACCTCAAAAATATCACAAAGAAACCACGGGGAGGGCTAAAATGGTCAAATCACACAAAAATGAATAATTCACAAAAATCACCTAAAGTCAAGTTGTTACAACATTATCCACCACTAAAAATCTAGTTCGTCCTCGAACTAAAGACAAGAAAAAACTTGAATCAACAAAAAACTAGGGATAAGTTCCACACATATTAGACTCGACCTCCTAAGTAACCTTATCTACAAGTTGATGTCTCTATTGTACCTTAACCACTGGAATATCTCTAGGACACAACCGAATAGCATCCCTAGCCAAATTGGAGACAAGATCCTCAAAAAAAACAACCTCTTATCTAACTAGAATGATTCCCAACGAATGACATAAGACTCATTCGGAATATAACATCAAAGCATGGAAACATGAAAAACAGAATGAACAGCTGATAAATATAAGGGCAATGCTAAGTCATAAGCCGCATCTCCAATAGTCCAAAGAATCTCAAAAGGTCCAATATAGTTGGGGCTAAGCTTTCCCATCTTCCCAAACCTCACCATTCCCTTCATAGAGAAAACACGAAAGAAAACTTGATCACCAACACTAAATCTCAAGCCATGAAGTTTATGATCCACATTGCACTTCTGCCTACTCTGAGCCACTTGAAGTCTATCCTGAATAATCTAAAATCTATCCAAGGACTCATGAAAAAAGTCTATACCTTGAGGTTCTAATCTCAGAATCCTCAAACCAACAAACTGGAGAGCGACAACGCCTACCATATAAAGCCTCAAAAGGAGCTAGCTCAATACTGGAAGAATAGACATCATTATACAAAAACTCTGTCAAAGCTAGATATTGCTCCCACTAACCACCAAAGTCCATCACACAAGCATAGAGAATATCCTATAAATCCTAAATAGTTTGCTCCGACTGACCATCAGTCTAGGGTGAAAAGTTGTTTTATGATCAACCTAGGTACCCAACTCCTCCTGAAAAGTCTTCCCAAAGTGAGATCTGAACATTGAACCTCGATCCGAGATAATAGGAACTGGAAAACCATATAGATGTACTCTCTCAGGAATATAAATACGGGACAAACTCTCAACTCTAAAAAAACCTAAACAAGAATGAAATGAGAAGATTTGGTCCACTGATCCATGACAACCCAAACATTATCAAAACTATGAGATGCACGAGCAACCCAGTCCTGAAGTCCATAGTGATCTATTTATATTTCTACTCAGGAATGATTAACTTCTGAAGTAAACCACAAGGTCGCAAATGCTCGACTTTCACCTAAGGGCAACATAAGCAATAAGCTACAAAATCTGTTATATCCTTCCTCATACTACCTCACCAGTAATGTTGTCTTAAATTATGATACATCTTAGTCACTCTGGATGAATGGAATACCTGGAAAAATGATCCTCCTGCAAAATCAATCTAATCCAATAACCCACTCTCGGTACACAAACTCAAATATTAATCCTCAAGACACTATCTAAATCAAATGAGGATATCTTCGCCTCATCACTCAACACCTTATCCCAAATCACTCTTAACCCAACATCATCAAATTAATGATCCTGAATCAGCTCTATCAAAGAAGACCTAGCCTCTATGAATTGTAATACACACCCAGCTATCAAAATATCAAGCCTAATAATCGGGTTAACCAAAGACTGAACCTCTAATTCCAAATATAATCCCTCAAATTTGGCACTTAGAATGCTACACGGTGCTCATAACCCCAAAGGACCTCAAGCTAACCTATGACTGATATCTATACCTGTACAGTGCATAATACACTGTATAAATATTGAAATAAAGCTTGAAAGGCCATAAGGTTCAAAGATCTGATAAAATATAACATCTGAGGATATGGTATATCAATACCAAAACAACTAAAATAACTGTCTGAACATGCTAGTCTGAAAGCCTCTAAACTGTCTGAATAAAGAGTTGATGGGACATGTCCCTAACTAACTCAAACTACTGAAATAAAGTAATTAATAAGATACTAAAGTAATGGTCATATACTCAAAGGATGAGGACTCACTGCTGAGACTGGAATGCTTCTGATGCACTGGAGCTCATGCTTCTGAACCTATGGTATAAAACACCATAGCACAAATACGTCAGTATGTTTGAATATACCGGTATACATGTGAGGTAGGATGAATGCAAAGGGTTCAGATGCATGAACTATACTAACTGACTGAATAATAGAAACATAAGAATATATGCATGAATAGATAATAACTGTAACTGAGTTTGTGATAACATGATTTGTAAGCCTGAGTATAGATAACATAAGATACTGGTAACTATATAACTGATATAACTAATACTGAGCTACTGTATCTAACCGTCTAGTTTTTGATAGAACTAGCTGAGTTCTGTACTATTTTGAGTTGACTGTATCTAGTAGTCTAGAAATTCTAAAGAATTATCTGAGTTCTATTACTGAGACTGAATGACTATATCTGACAGTCCTGATTCTATAACTAAAACTGTGGGAAGTAGTCATCTAACTAACATGCCTAAATAACACAATATAGCTGAGTTGGGGTCCAATCTGTAACCCCAAAAAGAAGGGTTTCAATACTGCTCCATTCGTAAGGATAATCTGTGAGTAACCCTCATATAATAGGTGACTCTAGTAAGAATAGTAGGAACCCTTATATAACAGCTAAGCCACCTCATCTAACTTTATATAATAGGCTATGATGTCTCAACCTACACTGGCTACGTAGTTCTGGAATGCAAGGATTGCTTCTTAGAATCACACCCACATATAGAAGGTGGCTTCCCATCCTTGGGTTCGCTCGGTGCTAATTTATACTACCATATAGATAGACACTGAACAAGATTAACTAAACTGGGTGGACTGAGTTAATTGAGTTTCGTTGACTAACGGAATACTACTGAGATTACTAAGTTTTCCTGAGTCATGAGACTGACTGAATTCTATAGATCATGGCTTGACTGAGAGTATCTTTAAAACATGACACTAATTCTAGGCACACAGCTAAATATTTTGGGTACAAGTACCCCCAGGACTCGATGGGAAGAAACTGACAAAGTATGACTTTCTTCAATACATGACCAACATCAATAATCCATAATATAATAAGATGGGGATTTCATGAAGTACAAGTGCTAAAGAACCACAATGGCTACACATATATCCACAGTTCATTGACTATGATATTTCATCAAACACTTAACATGCATGAACTTTTACATGAATGGGGATTTCATATTATCATACTAGTATGACACTTTTTCTTCACATAGGCATTTAATCAAACACATGGGAAGAATGCTTTGGTTATATATTTATCCACACATCTAATAATCATGGATACATCAATCAACTTGTAAATTGAAGGGATTATCATGAATACTAAGAAAATCATAACATATTGGGATCAATCACTGGAACATGTATTTCAAAACATGAATCAAAACCCTACAACATCATGAACATGAATTTCAAATTTAATTTAAATAATGAACATTCATAAATACCCAAATCTTGGATTTTGAAAAAAGATTCTTGAGCTTCATAGTTAAAAGGGACCCATGAATCAACACATGACATATCTGGGTTGTGAGTTTCTCGAAGTTCTTGGACTTGAAGAACTTGAATTTCTTAGTTTCTTGATGAAGGATTTGGATCTTGTTCTTGGAGATTATCTTTGAGAGAAAACCCTAATTTGATGTTGTAGATGTATAATAAACTTATGAGCCTTGATTTGATATAATTAGAGGTTAAAAAGGGTGGAAAAAAAAACAAAATACCCTTGTAAAAATGACTTTAAAATAACTGAACGTACTATGCGATGGTCCGTCACTAGATCGATGGCCCATGGGTCTTGACTGTTGCACCTAGGTAGAATAGGGGTTCACTGCCTCTGCTGCGACAACTTGGGTGATGGTCCATCGCTGGCTCGATGGTCCATCAGCCTGAGCCGTCGCCCTTAGATAGAAGGTGGTCTTACTACCTCTGCTGTGACGATTTGGGCAATGGTTCATCACTAGCTCAATGGTCTGTAGGCCCTCATCACCGTACCTAGGCAATTTAGACAATTTTTTTGTAAAACAACCATAACTTTCTACCTCGATACTAGATTTGGACAAAATTGGTATCATTGGAAAGCTAATTCAATTTACCACATAAAAAAAGTGAAAATCTTATAAATTCTACATATATAAAAGTGGATTCATATTTAAATGTAAGTTTCTAACATACCTGGGATGATTTCAAGCTAGGTAGAAGTATGGGGTATTACAATATCTCCCCCTTGAGAACATTCGTGCTTGAATAAGACTGAGTGAGAGGGGAGAAGATAAACTAACGTACATACAGAAAATAAATAACTAGAACATGATTTCCTGACTGACATGATTGATAACTAGAAATATCATACTGAACATGCATATCTGATGCATGTGTACCTGATTAATGAATGCATGACTGAGTGTTCTGGTAAGCTAAGGTTCTCACAAAAGGAATGCATGTCTGATGCATGATTATATAACTAAACCGATACATAAATGCATGAATTACTATGCAATGGTACTTAATACCAAGTTTATAATAAAATTATGAACATGAAATAGATACCAAGTTTGTCACTTAAATTTGAACAAGAAACTGAACAGCTTAAGGAGGAATGTAACCTTGATCTAGATCTGAGTTAGCGGAGAAAAGGTGAGGGCTCTTGGTTTGCATGTATATTTCTGCTTCCCAAGTAGCTCCCTCAATGGACTGATTTCGCCATAGAACTTTGACTAGAGGGGCTTCATTGTTCATCAGTCTATGAGTTTGATTGTCTAGGATTTTGACTGGAATCTCTTCATAGGAGAGGCTGTTTTGAACATCTATGCTCTGAATAGGGACTACGACTGTTGGGTCACCTATACACTTCTTGAGAAAAGATACATGGAAGACTGGATGAACTGAGGCTAGATCTAAAGGCAATTTGAGCTCATAAGCTGCCTTGCTGAAGCGATCAAGAATTTTGAAAGGACCGACATATCGGGGATTGATCTTTCCCTTCTTGTTGAATCTCTTCACTCCTTTTATGGGAGAGATTATTAGATAGATAAAGTCATTAATCTCAAACTCGATATCCTTTACTGAACACACATGAACGGGAACATGAGAACATGGCTGAGTCTGTAATGTGTGATGTGGACTGAGTATCATGAACTAAACTGAGCCATTGTGTACATGGCTTAAAACTGAGATTGGAGTTTAAAGTTCCACCTATGAGTACCCACTACTCCAAGCTAGTTTCCTTACATGAAGATGGAATGACATGTTTTGGTAATGAAAGTTCAAGGGATTATAGTGTATCTCTCCCTTAGGACACTACGTCCCTCATAGAATGCTTACTTGGCCAAGATACTGAGGAGAGACTGGAATGATGCATAGGGCTCCCACTAATGGAATTGTGACCGAATATTGGGAATTTGAGACTGATTCATAAAATATGAACTGAGTTGAATATGCGACTGTTTGATTGGTCTATCTTAGGATGGTTATATCCATGAGACTTTGAATAGTGCGACTAGGTGGACAAAATAGGGAAATATGTGAACTTGTCCATCTGATTGTCGAACTGAAGTACTATTTATTCAAACTAATTCCTACTGAATGACTCATATGGTCTGCTGACTGACAGATAGCTGAGTATTAGGCATGTAAGACTGAACTATACTTAGTCTGAATAAATGGACTGAGAATATAGAGTTTCTATGAACATAATAAAGGGACTAACTGAGTAACATAAGTTAGTTGATATTGAATTCATAAAATACTTGTATTTTCTGAGAATGCAAGATCAGGCATATAACATGATTCAGAAATATTCTGTAAGCTGAGGTACTGAAATACTGATAATATGCGTAACTGATAAATACATGCTATGGTCAATCAAACCTAAAATTGGACTATGGTACTTATCTGATTTCTAAACTAAGGCTGAGGCTGGCACTATATCTAAGACTATAGTAGAGACTGCAACTAAATTTATAATTGAGACTCATACTTTGACTGAATGCTAGTTTTTGATAATTAAGGTTTAGACTGGTACTAAAGTACTGAATTCTGGTGGCTAAGTAATTGATAACTGAAAGCCATGGCCCTGTAGGACTATCTAAGTCCTTTATTGAATATTGAGTACTGAATTGATATTGTAACTGAGGCCTGAGGGACGGAACATCAATACCATGGATTTATCGAGGGATCTAAACTGAGGGTAGACATGGCATAACCTGAGTTTGGCTGATCACTAGGAGTGGAATATGAGTCATGTGGGATGAGTATACTGTAAAGCACGATATGAGTAGATGAGTCATGAGCTGCATGACCTGAGTTTGAAAGTTCTGTATTTATGGGACATGATTCTTACTATTAAGTAAATTGGAACTCCTTATACTAGGAACTAGAAACGCACCTAATTCTATGAAAGGTGCATAAATATAAGTTGTGTTCATGGAACATGATTCATACCACGAGGTAAACTGGGACTTCTTATACTGGGAACTGAAATTATACATGATTTTCATAATTTGCATAAATATGTGCGATGATCATAGAGCTGACAGGTAGGACATGAATAGATATCATGATACTTGATGGGTTTTGAGAATCTGTAATACTATTCTGAGATGGTCTGCATGATTATGTTCACTACGGGAATAAACGAGAATGTCATCTATGAAGACTATGATGAACATGTCCTAGTAATACTTGAACACATGGTTTATCAAGTCCAGAAAGGCTGCTGGGGCATTGGTAAGACCAAAGGACATACTAAGAATTTGAAGTGACCGTATAAAGTTCAAAAAGTTGTCCTCGGAATGTCACATTCTCTAACTCTGGGTTGATGATAGCTTGATTTGAGGTCTATCTTAGAGAAATAGCTAGCACCCTGAAGTTGGCCAAACAAGTCATTGATTCTGGTAAGTGGATACTTGTTCGTAACCATGACTTTGTTGAGTTGACGGTAGTCCATACACATTCTTAAAGATTCATCTTTCTTTCGCACGAACAGAACTGGTGTATCCCACAAGAAACACTGGGCCTGATGAATCCTTTATCTAAGAGATCCTTCAACTATTTTCTTAGTTTTGTGAGTTCCACTGGCGCCATTCTGTATGGAGAAATAGGTAAAGGCTGAGTATCTAAAAGAAGATCAATGCCAAATTCTATTTCCCTTTAAGGAGGAACTCCGAAAAAATTTTTGGGAAACACATGTGAATATTCATTCACTACTGAGACTAATTCAAGACTGGGAGTTTTGGAACTAGATTCCTTAACATGTACAAGATGATAAACACATCCTTTAGATATCATTTTCCATGCCCGAAGGTAGGAAATAAGCTGACTTTCAAAAATTGAAGTACTACCCTTCCACTCTAGGATGGTTTTATTTAGGAACTGAAACTAGACCACTCTATTTCTACAATCGACTGTGGCATAGAAGGAATAAAGCCAATCCATGTCAAGAATAATATTAAAATCATTCATCTCTAATTTGACTAAGTCTTCTGAGGTGACTTTATGAAATATCATGAACGGGCAGTTCTTCTATACCCGTCAGGCTATGATGGTTTTACTCACTAGGGTAGATACTGAGAAGGGCTTTACTAGAATTTTAGGACTGACTCCGAAATCAACTGCTATATAAGGAGTAACAAAAGACAAGGAAGCTCTTGGATCTATCAAAGAGTAAGCATACACATGAAAGATCTATAATGTACCAGAAACCACATCAGGAGAATTTTCCTGATCCTGTCGGGACTGAAAAGCATAAAGTCTATTTGGTCGTTGCCTACTGGTAGCATTGGAGGTGGCACCCTTCTGATTTGGGCAACCGAACTAAGCTGAGGAACGGTTATACTGACCCTAAAAGCCTGATTGGGGATAATCTCTGACTCTGTAGCCTAGCATACCACATCCAAAATAGATGTCGTTGTTAGCTCTGTAAATACCCTGATGGTTCTTACCATAATTCTGACAAAGGGGATGGGTTTGGGCACTACTAACACTGCCCTAAGGTTTAGGACCTGGCGCCCTATCCCTGTTGTCATCTCTGAATTTCGGCACTGGAGCACTGGCTGAAGAAGGGGCTGGGACAATAGCCTGCTGATTGCTCTGAGCTATTACTTAGTAAGATAAAGTGAGGGAGTTGGTTTTGAATTCGCCATGAAAGGCATGCTCATCTAGGTAATCTGCCTGAATGGGTGAAGGTACTGACTGATTTCAGGTTCTCCTTTTGTTATCCCTTTCTGGAGACATATTTAGTAAATAAAATGAAAAAATGGATTAGACTAGGAGTGTACATTTGAGCTTATGCTCACTGGCACGACATAAATACTGAAAGAAGGGAAACTGTTCCTAAAACATATCATATCCTCCTGTCCATAAGTGTGGTACACAACACACTCATGCATAAGACTCTACTAGATGCGGCTTTTCAGACTTTCTAGGACATTGTTGAACCTTAGGCTCTGATACCAATTTTGTAATGCCCCGAATCTAGCACTCGAAATGCTACACGGTGCTCATGACTCCAAAGTACTACAAGCTAACCCATGACTGATATATATACCTGTACACTGCATAATATACTATATAAATATGGGAAAAAAAGGCTGAAAGGCCCTAAGGTTCAAAGATTTGATAAAACATAACATCTGAGAATATGGTATATCAATACCAAAACAACTAAAATAACTGTCTGAACATGCTAGTCTGAAAGCCTCTAAACTGTCGGAATAAGGAGTTGATGGGACATGTCCCTCACTAACTCCAACTACTAAAATAAATTAATTATTGAGATAATAAAGTAATGGTTATGCCTTCGAAGGATGAGGACTCACTACTAACTCTGACTGCTGAGACTGGAATGCTACTGATGCTCTGGAGCTCGTGCTTCTGAACTTATGGTATAAAATACCATAGTGCAATTATGTCAGCACTTTTGAATGCACTGGTATGCATGTGAGGTAGGTTCAATGCAAAGGGTTCAAATGCATGAACTATACTAACTGACTAAATAATATAAATATGAGAATACATGCTTGAATACATAATAACTGTAACTGAGTTTGTGATAACATGATAAATGAGCCTGAGTATTAATAACATGAGATACTGGTAACTATATAAATGACATAACTAATACTGAGTGACTGTATCTAACAGTCTAGTTTTTTATGGAACTAGCTGAGTTTTGTACTATTTTGAGTTAACTGTATTTGACAGTCTTGAAATTCTAAAGAACTATCTGAGTTTTATTACTGATATTGAATGACTGTATCTGACAGTCATGATTCTGTAACTGAAACTAGGGAAGTATTCATCTAACCGATATGCTCCAAATAATAAAATATAGCTGAGTTGGGGTCCAGTTTGTAATCCCAATTAGAAGGATGTCAATACTGCACCACTGGTAAGGACAATCTATGAGTAGCTCTCATATAACAGGTGACACTAGTGAGAATAGTGGGAACCCTAATATAACAGGTTAAGCCACCTTATCAACCCGCATATAGCAGGCTATGATGTCCCAACATATGTTGGCTACGTAGTTCTAGAATGCAAGGATTACTTCTAAGAATCACACCCTCATATAGCAGGTGGGTTCCAATCCAAGGGTTCGCTCGGTGCTAATTTCTACTCCTATCTGGATAGACACTGAACATGATTAACTAAACTGACTAAATTGAGTTAACTGAGTTTCGTTGACTGATGGAATACTTCTGAGATTACTGAGTTTTCCTGAGTCTGAGACTGACTGAATTCTATAGATCATGGCTTGACTGAGAGTATCTTTAAAACGTGACACTGATTCTAGGCACACAGCAAAATTTTTTGGGTACAAGTACCCCCAGGACTCAATAGGAAGAAACTGACAAAGCATGACTTTCTTGAATACATGACCAACATCAACAATCCATAATATAATAAGATAGGGATTTCATGAAGTACAAGTGCTAAAAAACCTCAATGGCTACACATATATCCACAATTCATTAACTAAGACATTTCATCAAACACTTAACATGCATGAACGTGTACATGAATGGGATTTCATATTATCATACTAGTATGGTACTTTTTCTTCACATAGGCATTTAATCAAACACATTGGAAGCATGCTTTGGTTATACATTCATCCACACATCTAATAATCATGGATACATCAATCAACTTGTAAATTGAAGGGTTTATCATGAATACTAAGTAAATCATCACATATTGGGATCAATCATTGGAACATGTATTTCAAAACATGAATCAAAACCCTACAACATCATGAACATGAATTTCAAATTTAATTTAAACTATGAACATTCATAAAGACACAAATCTTGGATTTTGAAAAGAGATTCTTTAGATTCATAGGTAAAAGGGACCTATGAATCAACACATGACATACCTAGGTTGTGAGTTTCTTGAAGTTCTTGGACTTGAAGAACTTAAATTTCTTAGTTTCTTGATGAAGGATTTGGATCTTGTTCTTGGAGATTATCTTTGAGAGAAAACCCTAATTTGATGTTGTAGATGGATAATGAACTTATGAACCTTGATCTAATATAATTAGAGGTTAAAATGAGTGGAAAAGACCCAAATACCCTTTTAAAAATGACTTTAAAATAACTTAACGAACTATGCGATGGTGGGTACGATGGTCCATCGCTGGGTCGACGGTCCTTTGATCAGGACCGTTGCACCTGGGTAGAATATGGGTTCACTGCCTCTACTGTGATGGCTTGGTGATGATCCATCACTAGCTCAACGGTCCATTGTCCTGAGCCATCGCCCTTAGACAGAAGGTGGTCTCACTGCCTCTACTGTGACGGTTTGGGCGATGGTTCATTGCTAGCTCGATGGTCCATTGGCCCTCATCGTCTCACCTGGGTAGTTTTGAATATTTTTTTGTAAAACAATCATAACATTCTATCTCGATACTAGATTTGGATAAAATTGGTATCTTTGAAAAGCTAATTCAATTTCTCATATGATAAAAAGTGAAAATCTTAAAAATTCCACATATATAAAAATGGATTCATCTTTAAAAGTAAGTTTCTAACATACTTGGGATGATTTCAAGCTAGGTAGAAGTATGGGGTATTACAATATCTCCCGCCTGAGAACATTCGTCCTCAAATAAGACTAAGTGAGAGGGGAGAAGATAAACTAACGTACATACAGAAAATAAATAACTGGAATATGATTTCCTGACTGACATGATTGATAACTAGAAATATCATACTGAACATGCATATCTGATGCATGTGTAACTGATTAATGAATGCATGACTGAGTGTTCTGATGAACCAAGGTTCTCACAACGAGAATGCATGTCTGATGCATGATTATATAACTAAACTGATACATGAATGCATGACTAACTATGCAATGGTACTTATTACCAAGTTTATAATGAAATTCTAAACATGAAATGGATACCAATCTTGTCACTTAAATCTGAACAAGAAACTAAAAAGCTTAAAGAGGACTGTTACCTTGAGCTAGATCTGAGTTAGCGGAGAAGAGGTGAGGGTACTTGGTTTTCATGTCTATTTATGTTTTGCAAGTAGCTCCCTCAATGGACTGATTTTGCCAAAGAACTTTAACTAGAGGGACTTCTTTGTTCGTCACTCTATGAGTCTGATTGTTTAGGATTTCGACTAGAATCTCTTCATAGGAGAGGCTGTTTTGAACATCTATGCTCTGAATAGGAACTACAACTACTGGGTCACCTATGCACTTCTTAATAAAAGAGACATGGCAGACTGGGTGAACTGAGACTGGATTTGAAGTCAATTTGAGCTCATAAGCTACCTTGCTGAAGAAACTGAGAATATTGAAAGGACCGACATATTGGGGACTAAGCTTTCCCTTCTTGCTGAATCTCTTCACTCCCTTCATGGGAGAGATACTTAGCTAGATAAAGTCATTAATCTCAAACTCGGGATCCTTTACTGAACACACATGAATGGGAACATGAGAACTTGGCTGAGTCTGTAACGTATGATGTAGACTGAGTATCGTGAACTGAACTAAGCCATTGTGTACATAGCTTATGACTGAGATTGAAGCTTGAAGGTCCACCTATGAGTATACACTACTTCAAGCTAGGTTCCTTACATAAAGAGGGAATGACATGGTTAGGTAATGAAAGTACAGGGGATTATAGTGTATCTCCCCCTTGGGACACTACGTCCCTCACAGAATCCTGACTTGGCTAATCACTAGGAGTGGAACATGAGTCATGTGGACTAAGCATACTGTAAAGCATGACATGAGTACATTAGTCGTGAGCTGCATGACCTGAGTCTGAAGGTTCTATTTTCATAGGACATGATTCTTACTATTGAGTAAACTGGAACTCCTTATACTAGGAATTAGAAATGCACATGATTCTATGAAAGATGCATAAATATAAGTTATATTCATGGAACATGATTCATACCACGAAGTAAACTGGGACTCCTTATACTGGAAACTGAAATTGTACATGATTTTCACTAATATGCATAAATATGTGCGATGATCATGGAGCTGACAGGTAGTACATGAAAAGATATTATGATACTTGATGGGTTTTGAGGATATCTAATACTATTTTGAGATGGTCTGCATGATTATATTCACTACGAGAATAAACAAGGATATCGTCTATGAAGACTATGATGAACATGTCCAAGGACTGCTTGAACCATGGTTCATCAAGTCCATGAAGGCTGCTGGAGCATTGGTAAGACCAAAGGACATGACTAAGAATTCGAAGTGACCATACAGAGTTTGAAAAGTTGTCCTTGGAATTTCACATTCTCTAACTTTGGGTTGATGATAGCTTGATTTGAGGTCTATCTTAGAGAAATAGATGGCACCCTAAAGTTGGCCAAACAAGTCATTAATTCTGGGAAGTGGATACTTGTTCGTAACCATGACTTTGTTGAGTTGACGGTAATCTATACACATTCAAAGAGAGTCATCTCTCTTTCGCACTAACAGAACTAGTGCATCCCACGGGAAATACTGGGCCTGATGAATCCCTTATCTAACAGATCCTTCAAATATTCTTTTAGTTCTCTAAGTTCCACTGGTGCCATTCTATATGGCGGAATAGATAAAGGCTGAGTATCTTTAAGATGATCAATGCCGAAGTCTCTTTTCCTTTTAGGAGGAACTCTGAGAAAATCTTTGGGAAACACATCTGAATATTCATTCACTACTGAGACTGATTCAAGATTGGGAGTTTTGAAACTAGAGTCCTTAACATGAACAAGATGATAAACACATCCTTTAGATATCATTTTTCGTGCCCGAACGTAGGAAACAAGCTGACCTCTAAAAACTGAAGTACTACCCTTCCACTCTAGGACGGGTTCATTTGGGAACTGAAACTGGACAACTCCGTTTCTGCAATCGAATATGGAATAGAAGGAATAAATCCAATCCATGCCAAGAATGACATTAAAATCATTCATCTCTAATTCGACTAAGTTTGCCGAGGTGACTTTCTAAAATATCATGATCGGGCAGTTCCTATATACCCGTCGGGCTATGATGATTTTACCCACTAGGGTAGATACTGAGAAGGGCTCTGCTAGAATTTTGGGACTGACTCCAAAATCAACTATTATATAAGGAGTAACAAAAGACAAGGAAGCTCTTGGATCTATCAAAGCATAAACATGCACATGAAAGATCTGTAACGTACCAGTAACCATATCAGGAGAACATTCCTGATACTATCGGGACTAGAGAGCATAAAGTCTGTTTGGGCGTTTCCTACTGGTAGCATTGGAGGTGGCACCCTGCTGATTTGGGCAACCGAACTGAGCTGAGGTACGGTTATACTAACCTTGAAAACCTGACTGGGGACAATCTCTGACTCTGTGGCCTAGCTTGACACATCCAAAATAGATATCGTTGCTAGATCTATAAATACCCTGATGGTTCTTACCATAAGTCTGACAAAGAGGTTGGGTTTGGGCACTGTTAATACTGCCTTGAGGTTTAGGACCTGGCGCCCTATCCCTGTTGTTATCTCTGAATTTTGGCACTGGAGCACTGGCTGAAGAAGGGGCTGGGGCAATAGCCTACTGATTGCTCTGAGCTACTACTGAGTAAGATAAACTAAGGGAGTAAACTAAGGGAGTTGGTTCTGAATTTTCCATGAACGGCATGCTCGTCTAAGGAATCTGCCTGAATGGGCGAAGGTATTAACTGATTTCAAGTTCTCCTTTTGTTATCAATACCAAAACAACTCAAATAACTGTCTGAACATGCTAGTCTGAAAGCCTCTAAACTGTCAGAATAAGGAGTTGATGGGACATTTCCCCAACTAACTCCAACTACTGAAATAAATTAATTATTGAGATAATAAAGTAATGGTTATGCCCTCGAAGGATGAGGACTCATTACTAACTCTGACTACCGAGATTGGAATGCTACTGATGCTCTGGAGCTCGTGCTTCCTAACATATGGTGTAAAACACCATAGAGCAAATGTGTCAGTACATTTGAATGTACTGGTATGCATGTGAGGTAGTTTGAATACAAAGGGTTCACGTGCATAAAGTATACTAACTGACTAAATAACATGAACATGAGTATACATACATGAATACATAATAACTGTAACTGAGTTTGTGATAACATGATTACTGAGCCTAAACACTGATAACATGAGATACTGGTAACTGTATAACTGACATAACTAATACTGAGTGATTGTATCTGACAGTCTAGTTTCTAATAGAACTAGCTGAGTTCTGTACTATTTGAGTTGATTTTATCTGACAGTCCTAAAATTCTAAAGAACTATCTGAGTTCTATTACTGAGATTGAATAACTGTATCTAACAGTCCTGATTCTATAATAGAAACAATCCATAATATAATAAGATGGGGATTTCATGAAGTACAAGTGCTAAACAACCACAATGGCTACACATATATCCACAGTTCATTGACTAAGACATTTCATCAAATAGTTAACATGCATGAACTTGTACATGAATGGGGATTTCATATTATCATACTAGTATGACACTTTTCCTTCACATAGGCATTTAATCAAACACATTGGAAGCATGCTTTGGTTATACATTCATCCACACATCTAATAATCATGGATACATCAATCAACTTGTAAATTGAAGGGTTTATCATGAATACTAAGTAAATTATCACATATTGGGATCAATCATTGGAACATGTATTTCAAAACATGAATCAAAACCCTACAACATCATGAACATGAATTTCAAATTTAATTTAAACTATGAACATTCATAAATACACAAATCTTGGATTTTGAAAAGAGATTCTTGAGATTCATAAGCGAATGGGACCCATGAATCAACACATGACATACCTGGGTTGGGAGTTTCTTGAAGTTCTTGGACTTGAAGAACTTGAATTTCTTAGTTTCTTGAAGAAGGATTTGGATCTTGTTCTTGGGGATTATCTGTGAGCGAGCTCCTGACTCGAGGGTGAGAATCCGTAGTTGTTCTATTAAAGTTTCAGTAGAGAAAACCCTCATTTGATGTTGTAGATGGATAATGAACTTATGAGCCTTGATCTGATATAATTAGAGATTAAAACGGGTGGAAAAGATCCAAATACCCTTTTAAAAATGACTTTAAAATAACTGAACGAGATATACGATTGTGGGTGCGATGGTCCGTTGCTGGGTCGACGGTTCATAGGTCCTGACCGTCACACCTGGGCAGAATAGGGGTTCACTGCCTCTGCAGTAACGGCTTGGGCGACAGTCAATTGCTAGCTCGATGATTCGTCGGCCTGATCCATCACCCTTAGGCAGAAGATGGTCTCACTGCCTCCGTTGTGATGGTTTGGGCGATGGTTCATCGCTAGTTCGATGGTCCGTCGGCACTCATCGTCGCACGTAGGCAATTTTGAGTGCTTTTCTGTAAAATGGCCATAACTTTCTACCCCGATACCAGATTTGGATGAAATTGGTATCGTTGGAAAGCTAATTCAATTTTCCACATGACAAAAAGTGAAAATCTTAAAAATTCCACGTATATAAAAGTAGATTCATGTTTCAAAGTAAGTATCTAACATACTTGGGATGATTTCATGCTAGGTAGAAATTCAACCACATTAGCCTGACACAAATGATAAAAAATAGTAAGATCATAATCCTTAAGCAACTCAAGCCAACATTGCTGACTCAGATTAAGATCTCACTGGGTGAATAAATACTAAAGGCTACGATGATACGAGAAAATCTCACTATAGACTCTATACAAGTAGTGCCTCCACAATGTCAAGGCAAAAACAACTGCACACAACTCTATATCAAGTGTAGGGTATTTCCTCTCATGGGGATTGAACTAACGAGAAGCGTCCGCAATCACCTTACCCTCATGTATTAACATAATACCTAACCCAGGACCAGAAGTATCACAAAAGATGATAAAACACACGCCCTTCTTAGGAAAAGTCAAGATAGGAGTTGAAGTCAAAAAATACTTGAGCTTTTGAAAGCTTGCCTCAAAAGCATCGAACCAATAAAAGGAAATCTTCTTCTAAGTCAACTTGGTCAGTGGATCTACAATAGATGAAAAACCCTCAACAAAACATTGATAGTAACCAGCTAAATAAACACAACTTTGAATCTCGATAGGAGAAGTAGGTCTAGTCCAATCACGAACTACTGCAATCTTGGCCGGACTAACTATAATACCATCTTTGATTACCATGTGGCAAGAAAGAGACACACTCCAACCAAAACTCATAATTGGAGAACTTAACAAATAATTTCTCATCCCTTAATCTCTGAAGCATAAATTAGCAGATGCTCCTCGTGATTGACCTCACTCTTGGAATAGACAAAGATATCATATCTAAATACAATAAAAAATGAGTCGAGATATGATTGAAAAACCTGGTTCATCAACTCCATAAATACAGCTAGGGCATTGGTCAACCCGAGGATATGACCAAGAACTCATAATGACTGTATCGCTTTTGAAAAGTTATATTCAGAATATCCAAAGCTCTAATCCTCAATTGGTGATACTCAAAACTCAAATCAATCTTTGAAAACATCAAAGCACCCTGAAGTTGATCAAAAAAATCATTAATACGAAAAGATGATACTTATTCTTAACTGTCACCTTGTTCAACTATCGATAATAAATACACATGTGCATCGACCCATCTTTCTTCTTCGTAAATAAGACAGGTGCACCCTAAGGCAATACACTACGTCGGATAAATCTCTTATATAATAACTCTTACAACTAATCCTTTAACTTTTTTTAACTCTACTGGGGCCATCCTATAAGGAGAAATAGAAATGGGCTTGGTGCTAAGCTCAAATATAAATAGCAAAGTCAATATTATATTTGGGATGTATATTAAGCAAATACATAGAGAAAACATTTATGAACTCGCAGATAATACGAACAGAATCCAAAGAAGGAGGTGAAGAAACACTAGTATCATGAATATGAGCCAAATAAAACAAACATCCCCTCTCAACCAAGCAACGATCCTGAAGAAAAGATATAACTCTCTTAGGACCTAAATGAAGCACACCCTTCCAAGTTATCTTTGGCATACCCGACAAATCTAAAGTCATATTCTTAGCATAAAAATCTAGGAAAATATGATAAGTAGATAACTAAAACACCTAAGATGGAATCAAAATTTCCATATCTAACACAATCAGATCTACCAAGGCCTCACTCCGAGCAAAGTCACAACACAAGATTGGTACACTAAATCCACTACTAAAGAATCTCCTACGGTGGTTGATACATGAATAGGCGCATCAAGAGGCTGACAAGCAGAATCAAAACCAAAAGTAAAATATGTACACACATAGGAGAAATTCAATCACAACTTAAATAACATAGATACAGATCTAAAACAAATAGGGATAATACCTATAAAGACCGCATCAGAGGCCTTTGCCTCTAGCCTGGCAAGTGCATAGCACTGACCACATCCACCATCTAACGGGTAGTCCCTCGACAACCACCACGGGCACCACTACTTCTGCATATTATATCCCTAGTAGAACCTCTACCTCCCACAGCCAATATAGAAGTAGCTTTAAATACATAACGGGGATAGTCCCTAGATAAATGGCTAATCTCATCACATACATAGCAAACCCTGCAGCCCAGCTCAATGGAAGAAGGTATAGTTGAACTAGGATAACCATATGAAGCTGCCAAATTAGAAGAACCACTACCTGAACTTGGCAATGGTTCCTACACTAGTCTACCATGATACCCCCAAAAATCTCTAAAATCTTTATCTCGAGAGATGTGACCTATGAACTCACACTAGCCTCCCTAAGATGCTCAAAGAATAGCCTCAGTCAGCTTAGCATGATCCATAATACTCTTAAACTATGCTTCATATACTACCATCTGAGTCATAGCAAGATGAAGGAAAATATCTAAGCCCTTCACAATCTTTTCAATCTTCTCAAATTTTGAGTTAATACTAGCATACGAATATCTATACAAGGCATGGAATTGTGCCTCACACTCTGCTATAGTTATGGAGCCCTGCTCCAAGCAATCAAACTCATCTCACATCTGATTCCTCAAACTAAAAGGTACAAATGTATTTAAAATGGCCTCTATAAACTAGTCCCAAGTAATTTCTTGTGAACTAAGAGGTCGACAACCAATAAGTGACCTCCACTAACCTCTAGCTTCATCTCTTAACTCGTAAGTAGTATAAGCAACCCCATGCAACTAAAGCAAACCAAGATTATACAACTTCTCATGATAATCAATCAAGAACTAATAGGCATCCTCGCCCACAACACCACTAAATCTTAGAGGACCCAAATGAGTAAATCTCTTAAAACTTTTCTAGTTTTCAAAAGACATAATTGTAGTTTAACAATAGAAAGCATAGTAACTCGGGCTGGCTGAGATCCCACCCGAGGAGGTAGTATAGAAAAAGGTTGAACTCCTGCTCTTAGAATATCGTACACAGATATTAGAACAAAAGAAGGAATAACACTCAGAGACTGTGGAGTACTCTAAGCAGATGTTGGTACCACAGGCTGATCCATAATCAGTCGAAGGACACCATGTACACTCACACAGAAAAAAGTGAAATATGATTTAGAACACAAGGTATAAAAGATCCGCATGATAAGGAACAAAACAAGAAAGTTTTTCTAAAGATATATTATAGCCCTCAAAGATAGATATGGATGTTTAGGTACCGTTCTGTGAGACTCTATTAGAAACCCCATTCTTATATTGTTGAGACCAATGAAGCTAGTTCATCTGATACCAATTTGTTACGATCCATAATCAAAGGTCATGATGGTATTTTTTGTGATAAGCCTTAACAAGTAAGTCTATCGCCTACACTAATATAAAATGAAAGATATTACTAAATCCCAAGGCACGACTCTTATAATAGAGTCAAACCACACATGTTTAGTAAAAATGGATAATACATAGCCAAAGATACCATACAAAATCTCAAAACCCAGTGTCATAGTATAAGAACTATTAAATATATCTCAAGTGTCAAAAGATACAATAACAGTCCAAAAGGAACAAAATCGGCCTCTAAATACAAAATAAGATATAGTCTAGCTAAGAAAAGGTAGTAGATTGACTCTGGATGCATACGTCAACCACTACCTTGAATAGACTTCAAGCATTTCCTGAATCAGCTATCGTGTAGCGCACTCATACCTAGTTCTTCACCAAAAGTGCAGTAGGGATAAGTACAGTCTACTTGTACTCATTAGGTATTACAGACTGATTATGCAAAGTAGAAAATAAAGTATACAAAATACACACTATGTGCACGTCACCTGCACTAAAAAAATATCCCAAATGGTAGCCCACACCGTCTTCACTAAATGTTCTAGAATACTCATATATACCATACATAAATACAATAAATACAGGTATAAAGATATCGCATATACAATTATGAAGAAAAAGATACACATAGACAGATATCATATCAAAGAAAATAATATAACACAAAAAGAGCACAATGTATATAAAATGCAATAAAGATGATGATGATGATGATGTGATGCATGAGGTTGTCGCACAACCTCCATATACACCTATCAAGCTGTGCTCCTAAGGTAGGAGCCATGAGGGGTTCTTCAACCCATAAATAATTTATTTCCAATACCAATATTCATATCTCTTCTTTGGCACATCCATCGGTAAAGATTTTTAAAGATGTCACATTTTCTGTCAGAAAAAGCTAGCATTTCTAATATTTTTACGGTGGTATCAATGTTTCATGAATGTATATGATATGACGATGTAATGCTCACAACCAACCAAAATGAGAATTTCCATATCCAACCAATATACCAACTAAGTGAGTCAAAATTCCACTCAATATTCCAACCATTCATGAAATCCAATGTAATATATATGCCAGTAGAGTAAAATACAAAAAAATATGCCATTGATACTATATAAATTCCATTTTAGGTTTTTTCATCAAATAAGATACAACTAATTTCACATACACAAGGTCAACAATATCATAAAAGACCCCACACAATTACACATAGCACATAATAGCTCAAAACCACTAATTAGCAACAATATAGGCTCCCACATAGGAAAAATACAATAATATAGTCATTTTCTTGATTGGTTCCCATACCCATAACATGATTTTATACCAACATTAACTACCCAACCTAGTTTGAAGAAAGTTAAGACAAAACCTACCTCGAATGCTGAAAATTGGTCCAAAAAGCCTTAAATCTGGAGAACAAACACAAAATCAACTAAAATATATAAATAAAGAATCTACTCGTCAAAAGAAAGCTAATGTTATCCATATTGCCTATTTTTGAGTTAAGGTCAAAATGGACCCCCAAAAATAATTTTCAAAAAAAAGTGTAAAATTATTATTTTGTTTAAGAAACATGTTCTCTATATTCATAGGAGTCTATAGCTGAAAACCCATGCGATAACAAGTTGAAAATGACGTTTAAATCAAAGAAAAATTATTTTCAAGCTTTACATGCAAAACCCCCAAAAAGTCATTTTAAAAATCATGAATTTAAAGTTGTTTTAAAGGTGAAATCTAGAGAAAATTGATAATTATAAGATTAGAAACTTTTACATGGAAAAAATTAAAAAAAAAAACTTTGGAATCGTCCAAATCCGAGCTCCCAAGCCCTAAAAATGATGAAAATGGGCTTTTGATTCTAAACTTGAGTGAAAAATATAAAAAATAAAATAGAAGTTCTTGGGAAATGGGGAAAATAGTATTTGAAATTGATAGACAATGATTCTACGAGGAAAACGCATTAAAATCATCAAAATTGGAGCTTTCTAGCTCCCAAAATGTCAAAAATAATAAATGAGTTTGACTTGGGCCTTAATCATTAGCGATGGACTCTAAAGTAGCTTGGTCAAATGGTCAAAGGCTGATAAAGTGGTTGCCAGCCACTTTAGCGCCCACACCAGAACTAGCAACTTTCAAAACTTGTTTTTGACCTTCAAACAGAATCCTATGAACATGATCCAATAGTGAACTTTGATTGTAAAACAAGTTACAGATCCAATGGAATCATTAAATTTATGAAAAAAAAGTTATTATCATAAAATTGACCCTCGGGATCCTATTTACACTAATTTCGAACCAAGGGTCAAAATGGGATCTAAAAGCCACAAAATTGAACCAACCCTACTACTAACCCAAATTCAACATTCCGGACTTAATGACGATATCAAATTTTTAAAAAATGTGATTTGCACTAAGTTGACTCACAAAATCCAATTTCACAACCTTTCGACCTGAGGATTGAAATGAGATATAAAAGCCATAAAACCACATCAATTATGTTACCAACCTAAAATTGATATTTTCGAACTACTGGTACAACCTGTTTTGCCATCCGATACACAGACCAATAAATGTTGACCAAAGTCAACTTTAAGGCTTTTCAAGCCACCAAAATCCACAAACTCACTCAAATCACACCAAAATATATTGTGAACCATGTCAATAATCCCCATACCCCAGAAATACCACAAAGCAACCACAGAGAAGGGTAATATGGTCAAATCACACAAAAAGAAATAATTTACATAAATCACAAAAATTATTTCGTTACAATTATAGAATTCAATTCATTTGAACGATAAACATGTTAAATAAATAAGTTGATAAATTAACTTATTCAAATATAAACAGGTATCTCATGATGCCTTATTGGCAAAACTACTTCAATGCAAGCTCAACAATAAATCAACAATACTTATGAAGTTTTCCAACACCTTCAACACAAGATCAAAATGATCTTTCAAAGAAGTGTATTTTCTTTTATTTTAAAGAAAAAAAAAATAAAGCAGAATAAGCCAAGTCCTCCAATTTCATGAAGTGTTCTTAAGGAAATAATTCCCCTCAAGTACTTGAGGTTGCGGAATTTTCTTCCCAGGATAAAATGGCTTAACAATCTGACAATAGTAGTACCTCACAAAATTGGATTCTCTTCGAACTCACTCAATAGGAGATGATCACATAGAGTATTTTAAAAGACAAAAAGCATTTGTAATGCAGAAATTTTTGTTACCGAACCTGTAGAAAAAATACAGGTTTATATAGTCATTAAGTGCCCCTTTCGAAAGGTGGAAATGGTTTATCGAAAAGGCGTATAATTTCGAAATAGTCATGTATATCCATTCCAAAAAAACCATGTCTTTTCTGAACAGTCATAACTAACTGAACAGTCACCCTTTTTCTAAAACAGAGTGTCTTTTCCTCGAAGGATTGTGTTCCTTCATTTTCCATTCATACCAATTAAACCCAACAATCCCCCACTTGAATAGGAAATGACTATTTTTTTAAAACTTTACGGATGAGTATGTGATCATCAATCAAAGACTGATTGCATCTGAATAAGTGGGTTTTCCTTTGAACTTTTTGTAGTGAACATGCATACGATGTACTCAGTCAATCGGTAGATTTGATATCTTTGAACCATTGATTTTTAATGTATACCTAGACAATACATGTCACACAACTAGCCTTTTACCATTTATGGTTATCATAGTTTTGTTCATTTCAGCCATGAACATGTCCTGGTTTCATGAGAACCTTGAGAATAGGCTTTTACTAACATTCTCATTGAAGCGGCTTTCACTACTCCCTCACATAGGTGACTTGTAAACGTTCAATCTTATAAATTAAACTATTTGGTCAAATCTTCCAAATTTAGATAATCATTAAAAGACTTCAGACCATAAGTCTTGTCCTTGTTTATTAAACATTGTCTATATTATGAGAATGGGTTGGGTATATTGACAATGTTGAACCTATCAGACACAATTTTTTTTGATCTTTTTAAACCTAGCTCTTGAGATCTCCAGTCTGCTAGGTAGAGTTACCTCCATGTTGACTTGTCCTAGGCTGTAAATCCTTTCCCTTAGATGTTCTCTTAACTCCCTCTCTGGATAGGCCTTTTTTTCTTTGGGGAAAACGTATTAGTAGCTTATATGTCGTGGGAGGTTTATAATTCTAAAGATGCAGTACTTATTAGAGAGCGTTTGGTATATGAAGATATTTATACTTCTTTTCACATACGAAAATATAAAATTCAGACTCATGTGACAAGTCAAGGCCCTAAAAAAGTCAATAATGAAATAGCGCATTTAGCCGTCCGAAGATAATCCACTAACTTTCCCTTCAGATAAGGATTGAGGGGCTTACCCCTACCAATCCATTATTCTAAAGGTAGAGGATGTGACCTTCCTGGCTTTCGAGCAGTAGCCTTCAATTTTTCCTATTGTTTTGACTGGGGTAAGTGGATCCGACACATTATCCTTTAACTTCACATAGTGAACAATGATAATTCCACTAGAGAAAAGTTCTCTACAGGTATTATGTCTCCATCTTATGTGACGAGATTTACCATTTTACATCATGCTCCCTGCCCTACCTATTGCCGCTTGACTATCACAGTGTATACATATTGGTGCCAATGGTTTGGGCCAATAAGGAATATCTTCCAAGAAATTTTGGAACCAATCTGCTTTTTCATCGACTTTTATTAATGCGATAAATTCTTATTCAATTGTAGAGCGAGCAATACATGTTTGTTTGGACAATTTCCAAGAGATTTCTTCTCCACCTATAATAAATACATATCCACTCGTGGACTTTACTTTATTTGATTTGGTGATCCAATTTTCATCACTATATCCTTCAAGTACCATGGTATATTTATTATAATAGAAACCATAGTCTTTAGTGTATTTAAGATACCCCAAAATTCTTTTCATTGCCATCTAATGAGTTTTATTGGGATTACTCATGTACCGACTCAACTTACTAATAGCACATGCTATGACTGGTCATGTACAATTCATTATATATAACAAATATCCCAACACTCTTGCACACTCTAACTATGAGTCACTTTCACCTTCATTCTTTTGAAATGCACAACTCACGTCCAATGGGGTCTTGGCAATTCCAAATTCTAAACACTTGAATATTTCAAGTAACTTTTTGATGTAATGAGACTGTGATAATGTCAACCCTTGTGAATTTCTATAGATTCTTATTCCTAAGATCACATCCTTAACTCCAAGGTCTTTCATATCAAACTTGCTCTTGAGCATTCGTTTCATGGTATTTATGTTAGAAATGTCTCTACTGATGATCAACATATCATCCACATATAAACAAACAATGACCTTGTAATTTGGAGTATCTTTAATGTAAACACATTTATCACATTTATTTATCTTAAGCCCTTTTGCCAAAATGGTTTGGTCAAACTTTGCATGCCACTGTTTAGGTGCTTATTTTAGTCTATAGAGTGACTTAACCATTTTGCACACCTTCTTTTCTTCAGCAGGAACCACAAAACCCTTGGGTTGTTCTATGTAAATTTCCTCCTCTAATTCTCCATTTAAGAATGTCGTTTTCACATCCATTTGATGGATTTCAAGACCATATATCGCCATCAAGGCAATTAACATCAAAATTGACATTATGAGTCTGACGACGACATTGCTTCTTTACATATTTGAGGCTCATTTTCTAAGAGAAATATTACAAAGTCTGATCCAAATTAAGTTGATGTTCTTTGACGTGTACTACATCATGGATTCTCATCATTATGTACATCCTCACTTAGTTCATCTCGAGGTCGTTTAGACCCTCTACTAGACTATTCATGTCTAATTTTATACGGATAAATATGTTCAAAAATTTAGCATTATCTGATTCAATTATCGTATTTTCATTGATATCTGGATGTTTGAATTTATGAACTAAAAACCGTCATGCTTTACTACTTTTAGCATATCCAATGAACATGCAGTCCATCGTCTTAGGTCCTATTTTTATCCTTTTAGGCATAGGAACTTGAACCTTCGCTAGACACCCCCACACTTTGAAATATTTCAAGTTGGATTTCCTTTCTTTTTATTTTTCATATGGAATTAATAGTGTCTTACTATGGGGCACTCTATTAAGTATTCGGTTAACTGTAAGAATAGCTTCCCCCACAAGTTTTGCGGTAAAACTAAACTTATTGGTAAGGCATTCATCATTTTATTTAAGGTTCAATTTTTTCTTTCAACAATTCCATTAGATTGAGGTGAATACGCGGCCATAATTTGATGGACAATTCCATTATCTACACATATTTCCACAAAGGGAGATTCATATTCTCCACCTCTATCACTTCTTATCAATTTGATCTTTTTCTCTAACTGATTTTTAACTTCTGTTTTATATTGCCTAAACGTTTATATTACTTCATCCTTGTTTTTTAGCAAATAGACATAACAGTACCTAGTGCAATCGTTAATAAAAGTTATAAAATACTTTTTTCTCCACGAGATGGTGTTGACTTCATATCACAAATGTTAGTGTGAATTAATTCTAAGGGATTGAAATCCCTTTCAACGGACTTATACGGATGCTTAGCATACTTTAATTCCATACACGTTTGATATTTTGATTTATTGCACTCAAAGTTTGGAAAAACTTTTAAGTTAATCAGATTTTGCAAAGTTGTATAATTGACATATCCTAATCATTCATGCCACAAATTATTAGACTCAAGCAATTAAGAAGAAACAGAACTTTTGTTGAGTTCAACATTCATTACATTTATCTTAAATAGGCCTTCAGTAAGGTAGCATTTTCCTACGTACACTTCTCTTTTACTAAGTATAATTTTTTTTCGGAAACAAATACATATTTGAATTTGTTTTTATCAAAAAGTGATACAGAAATCAAGTTCTTCCTAAACTCTGATACATACAGGATATTGTTAACAGTCAACACTTTGCCTGGTGTCATTTTCAGGCAGACTTTTCCTATTCCATCAATTTTTGTAGTTGCAGATATTGCTATATAAATCTTCTCTTTACCTTGAACCGGAGCAAACATAGCAAACAACTCTTTATTTGCACAAATGTGGAGGGTGGCACCAGAATCCATCCACCATTCTCAAGGATTTCCCTCCTAGTTATATTCTGAAAGCATGGCATAGAGATCATCCATTTTGTTCTTGGATTCAGCCATATTTCCTTAATCCTTCTTTTTGTCTTTATTTGGGGCACGACAATCTGTAGACTTATGGCCAATATTGCCACAATTAAAGCATTCTCCTTTGAATTTCTTCTTAGGCTGATTGCTTTGTTGTCCAGTTTTCTTCTGCTTCTTTAAGTTATTGGGGCTGTCTTATATAATGTTAGCTTCATTCATTGCAGAATTTTCTTTAGACCTCCTCTCTGAGGCTTCATTGTCTTTTTCAATGTACAGCCTTACAATGAGGTCTTCGACTGTCATCTCCTTTCATTTGTGTTTCAAGTAATTCTTGAAGTCTTTCCACAAAGGTGGCAACTTCTTAATTATCGCAGCTACTTGAAATGTCTCATTCACAACCAAACCTACAACAAAGTTTATGTGAACATTAAGAACATTTTAACATATTTAAATAAGGTATTCATTAAATTTATACCTTCTACAAGGATATTGTGGATGATGACTTGGAACTGCTGTACTTGAGAAACGACAGTCTTAATATCAATCATTTTGTACTAAAGGAATCGTGCAATATAGAACTTCTTGGTTCCCGCATCCTCGATCTTATATTTCTTTTCTAGTGTATTTCACAATTCTTTAGATGTCTTCATTATGTTATAGACATTGTATAAGTCATCTTGGAGGCCGCTTAGGATGTAATTCCAACATAGGAAATTAGAATGTTTCCATGCCTCTATTACAATGAATCGCTCCTGGTCCGAAGTTACTTTGAGCACTTCTGGAGCATCTTCTGAAATAAATCTTTAAATACATAAGGTTGTTAAGTAGAAGAACATCTTTTGTTGCCACCTCTTTAAATCATCTCCAGAAAATTTTCTGGGCTTTTTCGATAGTGCCATAGCGGGTAGCGCATTTGTGCGACTGGTTATGGCAACGCTTGTTGCTGCCACACTTGTCACACCTTCAACATGACCGTCTGTAGTCATTTTTTTCTGTCAACTTTAGTATAAAATTATACTTATTACAAATTTGTAGGAACTTATAAACACTACTTGTTTCTAGTTTAACAATGAAGTTTTTATGCCTTCCAATCGTTAACTGAATGACCTTTAACTTGTGATGAAGATTTTATTTCTTCAAATCACTTGTTATGATCAAACGGAGTAGAAATCTTAAAGCTTTAATCTCCATAAACCAAACAATACAGATTATGAAAAAAAACTTTGGTGGAAAGAAAATTTCACCAACAAGCAAAAAAAAATTCCAATTATTTCCTTAAGATTGTTGTTTCGGGTAGACAAAATCTATATTTTGGCAAAACTACTTCAACACAAGTTCAAGAATAAATCAAGAACACTTATGAAGTTTTTCAACACCTTCAACACAAGATCAAAATGATCTTTCAAAGAAATTTTTTTTTATTTTAAAGAAAAAGGATGAAGCAAAATAAGCCAAGTCTTCCGAATTCACGGAGTGTCCTTAAGGAAATAATTCCCCTCAAGTACCCGAGGTTGCGAAATTTTCCTCCTAGGATAAAATGGCTTAACAATCTGACAGTAGTGGTACCTCAAACGATTGGATTCTCTTCGAACTTACTTAATAGGAGATGATCAGGCAAAGTTTTTTAGAAGACAAGAAGTGTTTGTAATGCAGAAATTTTTCATTACCAAACTTGTGGAAAAAGTGCAGGTTTATATAGACATTAAGTGCCCTTTCCAAAAGGTAACAATGGTTCATCGGAAGGGTGTAGCATTTTGGAATAGTCATGTCTGTCCATTCCGAAACAATATATCTTTTCTGAACAGTCACCCCTTTTTTGAAATAGTTTCTTTTCCTCAAAGGGTTGTGTCCCTCCATTTTTCATTCACACCAATTGAACCCAACATCTCACAACTGAATTCTGAAAAGAATAGAGTGTACACACACCTTACATCTACCTCATAGAAATAGTATGTAGGTGAATACGCATATGTTCTCATTACCACTGACATATTAGAAGGGGAATAGATTTTTTGCAGGTTTTACTTTTCAAGTGTTTTTGTTGGATAGATTTATTAGTACTTTTGATGCTACTTTGGTTGAATTGGATTCCGCCCAAATTACGGCACTTGAGCTTTCTTTCATAGAATAAATGATCACCATATTGTGTTCTGCTAAACAAGTCGAATACCAAAATTGACTAAAGTTATTTTATCCCAAACTAATTTTAGTTTCTATTAACTAATATCAATGATGTAAAGCAAGCTCACTAAAATACTATACAACAAAAGATTTGAGATACCATCAATTGACACTATTTCATTTGTAACTTATATTCTACTTATTATATTTAAAGTATTTATCTATAATGAATTCATACATTTGATAGTATCTAATAATAACTCCCTTTCAAGTAACAACTTGGTCAAGTAATAGCAGTCGGAAGGCATGATAGAGACCCTGTCATTTACACCATGAATTCTACGTATGCTTATTTTCTTTAATGTGCCATTTAACCACAACTCATCTCCTACTTAGTAATTCTCAGGTTCACTTATATTAGAAGAGCCAAAGGTTCCGTTACCATCTATTGGTATGTTCTCCTTCCCCTTTACCCTCTCCTATATATATTCTGTAATTAATTAAAACAGTGGGTGTTTATGAGAATACCAATGTTAACCCCCTCTGTGTCTTATGAATAGAGGTGAACCCAGGATTTGAAGATAGGGGGTGTACTATTATCTTTAACATAAACATGTCTATCAACTACATAATTTGGTATACAACTTTTTTAAACTTAGAAATTAAAAAATATATATATTATTAAAGTATAAATTTCCAATTATCAAATGACATTAATTTAATATTAATATAACAAAAGTAGACTATCCTTTTATACTAGACATCGATGCGTTTTCATATTCTGAAAACGGTCAATAATTGCATCATTGCTTATATTTACAAATATATCCTTCTCATATCAAACTAAATAATCAATTTTTAAATGCATCTACAATACTATTACGCAACTCATTCTTGATATGCTTCATGGATTAAAAAGCTCTCTCTACAGTTGCAGTAGCGAAAACTGAAAAAGTTATTTGTTGAGTATGCGTGTTTTAGCATATATTTTGTAGCCGTTTGACTATGAAAATTATTTTCTTATTTTGGAAAAATTATTTCAGTGAAAATGAGATGGGTTTGGCTATGAAAATTCCAAATATAATTCTAAAATTATATTTAAAAAGGTGAAAACAAATAAATTTGTTTTCAGTTTTTTCACTCATATTTCTCTCATAAAATTTAAAAAAAAATTAATTTATATTCATGGTCAAACATAGCTCTAACTCGAACTTCAACTTTAACTCTAACTTTAAAAAATTTTGACTTTCATGGCCAAACGGGGTATTACTTGGCTTGAAGAGAACTTGGGGAAATTGTAAATTTTAGGGATTTAGGGGGAATTGATGTTGTTGGCTTGACAGTTTTGGGTTTGGATTGGAGAATTGTCATGGCCCATGGGTTTATTAAATAAGAATAGGGCAAAATTCAGAAATAGCATACTTATCCCCTTAATTATAAGTTTCCTAAAAACAGTTTCATAATTACATAATATAGCATGTTGTATTTTGTATTTTTGCAAACTGTTGCTACAAAAATACAAATATCTACGATTTTTACTTCCCTTATGATCGATATGTATTTTGTATTTTTGCAAACTGTTGCTACAAAAATACAAATACATACAAATACATATGCTACAAAATGTAATTTGATAAAAGTGTTGCTATTTTTTATAATTTAATACTTAAGTATGCTACTTTATATATTTTTTCCATAAGAATATACATTACATTTAACTTAAAGTAAAGGTGGAGCGTGGGGCTAGATGAGGAGGTGGCAAAGGTATTTAAAGAGTGGAGGCGTGGGCCAGATGAGGAGCTGGCAAAGGTACACAATTAAATGGCTGGAGCATTAATTGTAAAGGAAAACCTGCTAGGAATCGAACCCGCAACGTCATGGGCCGGAGACCTTTCATCTACCCTCTGAACCAATGCACCTAGATGAATTTTGATATTATGGGTTCACGATTTTATAAATTACCAAGATTTTACAGTATCTATACACATATATATGATTTTTTAAAAAAGTTACCGGTTGAACGTGCACCCTCATGGATCCACGTGGGTCTGCCTCTACTTATGAAGTCACTGGTGATAAACAAATTGCTATTTGGATCTTTAAAGTGGAAATAACAATTGATTACAAGATCCATTATCCCAATAGTGAATCCTATGACTTCTGTTTTTTATTTATACATGATTATGATCAGAAAACAAATACAAATTCGAACAGTATAGTGGTTATAAAAAGTAGGATAAGGAATTTATTAGAAATTAACCATCCGTTCAATTAAAGGGTGGTCCTTTTAGTTTACTATTCAAAATTAGATCGACAAATTGTTAGGATCTTTCGTGTTGCCTTTCTTGAGTTTCCACTAAGTATCTTCAAATACGCATTTACTATAATAGGAATAAAATAAAATTGCTTTTACACAACTAGTATTAGTACTCGCGCGATGCAAGGTCGATATTAAATAAAATTAATTATAGAAATTATTATCTTATTAATTTTATATAATTACAAAAATTATTCAATAACATTCACATATTTGAAATTAATAAAGTTATGCAATACGAAAAATAACTATTAAAATATTGAACTTAATATCATTAATTACATAAACTTAAACATTTCTTTTTGAAAGTTATATCTACGTGCAAATAATATTATATTGTAATATAATTATTTGAGAATGTTAGATTAATATTGTAATATATGTATTGATTTATTTTGTAAAAAAATCATACAATTACAAAATAAAATGCATATTTAACATAATTATGATTAGTTAAGTGACTTACTTCTAAATTTGGTTAGAAAAACAAAGAACTAATGAAAGATATGTTTTAGAGTTATGCATATGAGACTTCTCTGTAAAATTTTAACTTGAAATTTAAATTCTTTTATATTAGATATTTTAATTTGCGCCTTTTTATCAAAAGGAAGAAAGGAGTTTCCCCTTCTCTTTTCTTGTCTTAATAGATTTTTCATTCAAAGTAAATTTGTATTCCTTTGCATGATCTTAGTCATAGTATATATTTTTTATAAATTTAAAATATTTTTACGTCAAGGCAAATATTTTGAGTAAAGTCTCAATAATAGTCAATTTTTCCTCTCTCATATTTTTTTTTATTACTATTTTTTCAACAAATAACTTATAACATTATTCAAAGTCCTAACATGTTTGCACGATTTCACAATATTCACCTATTCTCTTATGATAATGGACCAACAAATATTAATGAATCTTATTGTATATTATTTTTTTGAATAAATGGTTTAGTCCTTCATAGGTTTGAATATTCACTCTTCAACTTTATTTTTGATCAACCCTATCATATTTTCTCAGTTTACTCAATTTGAATGAAACTATAAATATTAATCACTATCAAAATTGAATTCCCTTCCATCTTAGAACATTCAACTAATACTTAACCCCTCATGTTCAGCAGTACAATAAGATATTAATCTTATTCATCTTTATCCTTTATATTGTACAAAGTATATCAAAATAATCATTACATCAAAAGATCAACAATATTCTAAAATTGGAGTTACAAATATAAATATAGACATGATTGAACTCATTGCCTGTTTATATCAACTAAAATAATAAAATAAGAAAATTAGTAGCATGTTGATTATAAATAACAAATGATAAAATGACCTTTACTTTCACATTAATACAATATTCTACGTAAAAGTACAATATATTTACGGCAAGAATTTAAATATAATGAATTTGAAAAAAACAATATTCTTAAGTATTTGATTTATTGAATTTGAGCATTGCCCATTGAGCATCAGCCACGAGATACTCACCCAAATTTTGATCTTCGATATGTAGCTTTTGAGATAGTAATCCTAGTGTCGGGTAAATTCCATAGATAGTTATACAACTATTATTTTTTTACTAAAATCATTTAACTATTGTTCCTAACACAATATCACAAAACTTTTGATATACTATTAAAATTACACAATCTAATTTACAAATTAATTGTTAATCATAACATATAGAAATATAGTATAGACAAATCAAGTGTTAATCCTAATATATAGAAATATAATGGATTAATAATTTAGTATCATAACTTATTAATTTTTGAAATCATATTATCATCTCACTAAAATCTAAAGCAACAATATTTGCAATGCAAGAAAATCAATTATCTAATATCAATATTAGTTTCTTCATATTTAATGTATAACTTGTAAATTTTTATGTTATTGCTAAAATTCTCATTGCACATTTTGACCAAGATAAATTTTTTTAAGTCTTTAAGAATGTATGACATATTAAAAGATCACTAACTTAAATTTTCAAAAAGTACAGATTATATTTTTTTATAAAACATAAAGTACATGAATACTGGCTCATAAAATTTTCACCAAACATGTAGAAAATAAAATTAATATGTAACATAACTTGTATATTAGTTGACTTGATAAATCAAGAAAATACTATTCTAAAATAATACTCACAGTAAATTGAGATTCTAGCGATTATCACGACAAGATAAGTTGTGGCAGAAATCAATTGCACAATTCATCTTCTCCAACATGTTATGACAGAAATTAATTAGATTTTACTGAGTGTAGCCTTCTTATATAGTGGTAAATTGTTATGACATTAGAACTTCTAGATTAATTGTAGTTGGTACAATATTCTTTTCCATATATACGTATATAATTATTAATTGATTATTCATTTTTTATTTATATTTTGCAATCAATTTTGTCATGTTTCCTTAATTGACTTACATTGAATGAAATCATAAATACTTTTTTGCATATAAATATTCATTTTATAAGAATACTTCAATTGCATATATTCTAATTTATTAGTGACTCACACCTACATTTCATCATATAAAAATTATTATAGATTTTTATTGATATTTTTATTATTAAGAAATATTTATTGCTAATTCATTTCATTGATCTGCACTTTTAAATTTTTATATAAGATAGTAAAATATTTTTTAATTAATTTTTGTTCATCAAAACGAAGTATCTTTTTCAAATTTGATTATTTTAAAATCCTAAATTATTCTTACAGACATATAGAAGGTTATATGATTGGTCAGTTAAAGAATAACTTTATAAAATAAAATTTTATTTGACTTCGAATATTAATTAGGACTATGTAATTTTAGTAGTTATTTTCGATAAATGTTAGGCAATATTTTCTGTGTAGAAATATTCATTTTCAAAAAAATTCAATATTTATTTATTTTCAATCTACCCTCCTTTTAAATTCAAGACTATCATTTATTCATTTCCTAATATAGAATGATAGTTTAATTACTCATTGATAGTTATTCTTAATTATGAAAATTCTTTCATTAAATATGAATGCATATTGTTTTAAATATATATTACTTAAAATATATCGAATGAAAATTCTTCCAATAAATATGAATGTATATTTTTTAAATAAAATTTCTTGAAATATATTGAAATAAATTTCTTCCATTTTGTAGTCCAAAGTTACCATTTGAGTGATTACATCTTTTTCATAATATTTTTAATTTTGGAATAACTCTTTGATTTTTATATTTTTTTCCATATAATTTGTCTGATTCCTTATTGGTTGTTCACTTAATTGATATTTTTTGACACTTTCTTGATTTTTTTCAATTGTAATAAAATCATAAATATTCTTTTCATATAGTATTCATACTTAAATTAATTATATAAATATTTTGAGTGATGACATACTTTTCATAATATTTTTAATTTTGGAAGGACTCATTTGTCGTAATAAACTTTTTCATATAAGTTACTTGATTATTAATTAGTTATTTCTAATTGATTTTTTTTAATACTTTCTTGATTTACTAAATTGTAGTGAAATCTTAATTTTTTTTAAATAATATTATTATTTAAATTAATTATGTATATTTTTTGATGGATAACATCTTTTTCATAATATTTTTTTTATTTTGAAATGACTTTTTGATTATTATAATCTTATTCATATAAGTTAAATGATTACTATTTATAAAATAATTTTATTATTATGGCATTAGAACTTCTAGATTAATTGCAGTTGGTTCAATATTCTTTTTCATATATATTTATATGATTGTTAATTGATTATTCATTTTCTATTTATATTTCTCAATCAATTTTGTTGTGCTTCCTCAATTGACTTACATTGAATGAAATCATAAATACTTTTTGTCATATAAATATTCATTTTATGATGATACTTCAATTGCATATATTCTAATTTATTAGTAACTCACACCTACATTTCATCATATAAAAATTATTATAAATTTTTATTGATACTTTTATCATTAAGAAATATTTATTCCTAATTCATTTTATTGATCTGTACATTTAAAATTTTATATAAATAAAATCTTTTTTAATTAATTTTTGTTCATCAAAATGAAGTATCTTTTTCAAATTTTATTATTTTAAAATCAAAAATTATTCTTACAGATATATATATATATAAGGTTATATAATTGATCAATTAAAGAATAACTTTGTAAGGAAAAATTTTATTTGAATTCGAATATTAATTAGGACTATGTAATTTTAGTAGATATTTTAGATAAATATTATGCAATCTTTTCTATGTAGTAATATTCATCTTAAAAAAATTCAATATTTATTTATTTTCAATCTACCCTCCTTTTAAATCAAGACTATTATTTATTCATTTCCTAATATAGAATGATAGTGTAATTACTCATTGATAGTTATTCTTAAATTTGAAAATTCTTTAATTAAATATGAATGCATATTGTTTTAAATATATATTACTTAAAATTTATCAAATGAAAATTCTTCCAATAAATATGAATGCATATTTTTTAAACTAAAAATTACTTGAAATAAATTTCTTCCATTTTGTAGTCTAAAGTTATCATTTGAATGATCACATATTTTTCATAATATTTTTAATTTTAAAATAAATCTTTGATTATTATATTTTTTCCATATAAGTTGTTTGATTACTAATTGGTTATTCTCTTAATTGATATCTTTTGATACTTTCTTGATTTAGTCAATTGTAATTGAATCATAAATTTTCTTTTTTATATAATATTGTTATTTAAATTAATTATATATGCATTTTGAGTGATGACATCTTTTTCATAATATTTTTAATTTTGGAGGAACTCATTTGTCATAATAATCTTTTTCAAATAAGTACTTGATTATTAATTAGTTATCCTCCAATTGATTTTTTGTTATACTTTCTTGATTTATTAAATTGTAGTGAACTCATAAATGTTTTTTAAATAATAATATTATTTGAACTAATTGTGTATAATTTTTTAGGGATCACATATTTTATCATAATATTTTTTTTATTTAATGACTTTTTGATTATTATAATCTTATTGATATAAGTTACATGATTACTATTTACTAATTGATTTTTTGTAGCATTTTCTTGATTTACTCAATTGTAGTAAAATCATAAATATTTACTTTTTATAATATTATTATTTATCTTGGATAAATTAATAGTTCACGTATTTTAAGGAATGACGTCTCTATTAAAATATTTTTTATTTTGGAATGGCGTTTTGGTCATAGTGATTTTTTTCATATAAGTTGTTTGATTACTAATTGGTAATTCACCAAAATAATCACCAAAATAAATCTTTTTGTCAACAAAATAGATTCTTGTTGCCAAAATACCAAGTGGCTAGTTATCAATATTTCACTTGACTTAATTTTAGGCTAACTTCTTTGATTTATTATATATATATAGATAATCATCAAAACAAATTTTGTGGCCAATAAAATAGATTTTTGTTGCCAAAATACCAAGTGGCTAGTTCTCAATATGCCACTTGGCTTAATTTTAGGCTAACTTCTTTACTTTATTATATATACTAGTATTAGTATCCACGCGATGCACGGTCGATATTAAATAAAATTAATTATAGAAATTATTATCTTATTGATTTTATATAATAAAAAATTTATTCAATATCATTCACATATTTGAAATTAGTAAATTTATACAATATGAAAAATAACTATTGAACTTAGTATCATTCGTTATATAAAACTTAAAACATTTTTTTTTTGGAAAATTTATATCCACATTCAAACAATATTATATTGTCATATAATTATTTGAGAATATTAGATAATATTGTGATCTATTTTGATTTATTTTGTAAAAAAATCATATAATTACAAACGAAAATGCATATTTAACATAATTATTATTAGTTAAGTAACATACTTCTAAATTTGGTTAAAAAAACATAGTAGATTTTGTATTTCTTTGCATGAGCTAGTCATGGTATATTTTTTTATAAATTTAAAAGATTTTTGCATAAAGGCAAATATTTTGAGCAAAGTCTCAATAAAAATCATTTTTTTCTCTCTCATATTTATTTATTACAATTTTTTCAACAAATAACTTATAACATTATCTAAAGTCCTAACATGTTTGCCCGATTTCACAATGTTCACTTATTCTCTTATGATAATGGACCAACAAATATTAATGAATCTTATTGTATATTATTTTTTCAAATAAATGGTTTAGTCCTTCATAGGTTGGAGTATTCACTCTTCAACTCTATTTTCGATCAACCCTATCATAATTTCTCAATTTGCTCAATTTGAATCAAATTATAAATATTAATCACTGTTGAAATTGAATTCCCTCTCATCTTAGAACATTCAACTAATACTTAACCCCTCATGTTCAACAGTACAATAAGATATTAATATTATTCATTTTTATCCTTTATATTGTACAAAGTAGATCAAAATAATTATTACACCAAAAGATCTACAATATTCTAAAATTGGAGTTACAAATATAAAGACAAACATGATTGAACTCATTGTTTGTTTATATCGACTAAAACAAAAAATAAGAAAGTTTGCAGCATATTGTTTATAAATAACAAATGATAAATGACCTTTACTTTCACATTAGTACAATATGCTACGTAAAAGTACAATAATATTTGCAGTAAAAATTTAAATATAATGAATTTGAAAAAATCATTATTCATAAGTATTTGATTTATTGAATTTGAACATTGCCCATTAAGCATCAGCCATGAGATACTCACCCAAATCTTGATCTTCGAGATATAGTTTTTGAGATAGTAATCCTAGTGTCGGGTAAATTTCATAGATAGTTATAGAACTATCATTTTCTTACTAAGGTCACTTAACTATAATTCTTAATACAATATCAACAAAACTTTTAATATACTATTAAAATTACACAATTTAATTTATAAATTAATTGTTAATCATAACATATTGAAATATAGTATAAACAAATCAAGTGATAATCTTAATATATAGAAATATAATGGATAAGTAATTTAGTATCATAGTTTATTAATTTTTGAAATCATATTATTATCTCACTAAAATTTGAAGGAACAACATTTGCAATGCAGGAAAATCAACTATCTAATATCAATATTAGTTTCTTCATATTTAATGTATAACTTGTAATTTTTTATGTTATTGCTAAAATTCTCATTGCACATTTCGGCCAAGATAATTTTTTATAAGACATTAAAAATATATGACATATTCAAAGATCACTAACTTAAATCTTCAAAGAGTACATATTATATTTTTTTATAAAACATAAAGTACATGAATACTGGCTCATAAAATTTTCACCAAACATGTAGAGAATAAAATGAATATGCAACATAACCTGTATATTTAATTGACTTGATAAATCAAGAAAAATCTATTTTAAAACAGTACTCATAGTAAATTGAGATTCCAGTGATTATCACGATAAGATAAGTTATGGCAGAAATTTTCTGCACAACTCATCTTCTCCAACATGTTATGACAAGAATTAGTTATCTTTTATTGAGTGTAGCTTTCTTATATAGTGGTAAATTGATATGACATTAGAATTTCTAGATTAATTGCAGTTGGTACAATATTCTTTTCCATATATATATATATATATATATATATATATGTATGTATGTATGTCTATAATTGTTAATTGATTATTCATTTTCTATTTATATTTCTGAATTAATTTTGCCATGCTTCCTTAATTAACTTACATTGAATGAAATAATAAATACTTTTTGTCACATAAATATTCATTTTATGGTAATACTTTAATTGCATATATTCTAATTTATTAGTAACTTACACCTATATTTTATCATATAAAAATTATTATAAATTTTTATTGATATTTTTATTATTAAGAAATATTTAATCCTAATTCACTTTATTGATCTGCATGTTTAAATTTTATATAAGATAATTTAATTTCTTAAATTAATTTTCGTTCATCAAAATGAAGAGTCTTTTTCAAATTTGATTATTTTAAAATCTAAAATTATTCGTACAGATATATATAAGGTTATATAATTGGTCAATTAAAGAATAACTTTATAAGGCAAAATTTTATTTGACTTGGAATATTAATTAGGATTTAATATTTATTTTCGATAAACATAATGCAATCTTTTCTGTGTAGTAATATTCATTTTAATTTTTTTTCAATATTTATTTATTTTCAGTCTACCCTCCTTTTAAATCAAGACTATCATTTATTTATTTTCTAATATGGAATGGTAGTGTAATTACTCATTGATGGTTATTCTTAGTTATGAAATTCCTTTCATTAAATATGAATGCATATTGTTTTAAATATAGATTACTTAAAATATATCGAATGAAAATCCTTCCGATAAATATGAATGCATATTTTTAAAATAAAATTACTTGAAATATATTGAAATAAATTTCTTTCATTTTGTAGTCCAAAGTTACCATTTGAGTGATCACAAGTTTTTCGTAGTATTTTTAATTTTGGAATAACTCTTTGATTATTATATTTTTTTTTTCCATTATAAGTTGTTTGATTACTAATTGGTTATTCTTTTAATTGATATTTCTTGATACTTTCTTGATTTAGTCAATTATAATCAAATCATAAATATTTTTTTTCATAATATTGTTATTTAAATTAATTATATACACATTTTGAGAGATGACATCTTTTTCATAATATTTTTAATTTTTGAAGGACTCATTTGTCATAATAGTCTTGTTCATATAAGTTACTTGATTATTAATTAGTTATTCTCTAATTAATTTTTTTTGTAATACTTTCTTGATTTACTAAATTGTAGTGAAGCCATAAATATTTTTTAAATAATTTTTATTATTTAAATTAATTGTGCATATTTTTTGAGGGATAACATCTTTTTCATAATATTTTTCTATTTTGAAATAATTTTTTTATTATTATAATCTTATTCATATAAGTTTCATGATTACTATTTACTATTTGATTTTTTGTAATATTTTCTTGATTTACTCAATTGTAGTAAGATAATAAACATTTACGTTTTATAATATTATTATTTAAGTTGTTTAAATTAATTGTTCACATAATTTAAGGAATGACATCTCTATTGAAATATTTTTTATTTTGGAATGACTTTTTGGTCATAGTAATTTTTTCCATATAAGTCTTACTAATTGATTATTCACCAAAATAAATTTTGTTGCCAACAAAATAAATTCTTGTTTCCAACCAAGTGGCTAGTTCTCAACATGCCACTTGGCTTAATTTTAAGCTAACTTCTTTATTTTATTATATATATATATATATATATATATATATATAGAGAGAGAGAGAGAGAGAGAGAGAGAGAGATTTCTATATTTATTAATTAAGAATATACTACTATCCATTATTGATAACCTTCCATTTATTACCATTATAAGCTTCATCAGAACAACATATAAATTGTTATGAAATACAAAGAAGAAGAAGACTAGAGAGAAAATGGAGAGTAATTCTTATTTCTCTTTTAGGGATTATTGAGGGATCAATTACGATGAAGGAAAATTCCTTTATTTATAGGAAAGAACTAACCTTGGGGTTTGTAACTTTTCCATAGATAGGCATACACAATATATGGTAAGGTAGGTATTCACTATATATGGTAAAATAGACATTCACTATTATGGTACATTTATAACACTCCCCCTTAAATGTCTAATTGATAGATAATGTGCCTCGTTAAAACCTTACTAGAAAAAACCCAATGAAAAAAAAATCTGGTGAAGAAAAAAGAGTACACATCTCTAATAATACGCATGTATGCTGCCTCATTAAAAACCTTACAAGAAAACCCAGTGGAACAAAACCTCGTATGGGAAAAAGAGTACAACGCGTATTAACTCTCTCTAATGAGAACATCCTTGAGCCTTTGCATCCCGATCTTGTGCATCATCTTCTTGAAAGTTGCAGTTGGAAGAGACTTGACGAATAAATCAGTCATATTATCACTTAAACGAATTTGTTGCACTTTAGTATCACCATTCTTTTGTAGCTCATGTGTATAGAAAAATTTGATGAAGTGTGCTTCATTCTATCTCCTTTTATGAATCTTCCCTTAAGATGTGCTATGCATGCTGGATTATCTCTATATAAAATTATGGGTAGATTGTCATATTTCCCACATTTTTCTTGAATGAGATGTATCATGGACCTCAACCATACACATTCTCGGCTTGCTTCATGAATAGCTATTATCTGAGCATGATACGATGAAGTTTCTATGATAGACTGCTTTGTATATCTCCAAGATATGACAGTACCACCACATATGAACACATAGCCTATTTGAGACCAAGCTTTATACGGGTCAGATAAGTACCCGACATCAACATGACCAATAAGATCAGGACTGCAATTTTTAGAATAAAGTAAGCTCATGTGTTTTATCCCATTTTGATGTCTCCTAGTAGAAGCAGAAATATACTTTGCTAATAAATTGACTGAAAAGGCTATATCAGGCTTTGTAGTATTTGCAAGATACATGAGTGCACCACTTGCACTAAGATATGGTACTTCATAACCAATCTAATTCAGTATATTTCTCATTTTAGCAAATAATCTATTGCTTTGAAAACTCTCCAAGAGTTTCAACAATTTTCAAGCTATAAGCTTATACAATATAATGATTATCAATAAGTTTCCCAGAAACTTTATATTTTGAATCCTTAAAGAAGTTTTCATATAAATTTTGTCAAGTGACAATATTCAACATTTCATGTGTGATATCTTCAAGTTTCTGGATTGCAAATTAAATAAGTTTTACGCTTACCAAGATGCATACTTTCATGTTACTTGATAAATGTTTCTACGTCAGCATGCTTAAATAAATGTAGAATTCAGATCCTCGTAATCTTTTATTATATTGCGCCAATATTATATCAAAGATATCATCGATAATTTCTTATTTTGTATCGGTTCACAATGCGACATAATATTTCGAGATCTCATCACTTCTTTATTTTCAGGTACCTGAACCTCTCATAAGGTTTCATAAAGTATTATGTCATAGGCTCTTTAGTAGCACATTGCCTTCTTATTATGATTATTTGCTCCTTATCCTTTTTAAGGATTATTTTATTTTAAACCGATTGGTCCACCACGCTTTACGTATGCATAGACTTTTCCTTTAGGGACACAAAATAGGAGCACTTGCAGCTTAAATATGAGATGCTTTCGGCATTTGACTTGAATTATCTTTTGAATGAGGATCTGATGACAATTCTTAACATATTTCTTAGCTTTTTATAATCTCCCCCTTATGTTAGGAAAACTAACATACATCCTCTATCTTATTTGAGGAATTCACCTTTGTGCATCATAGTATATTCATTAATCGTATACCGCACATCAACTATTAGATGGAATAATTGTTTCGTGATCTTGAACCAATTGAGAGGAAACAAAAAATCATAATTTATTGATTTATTGCATACAAGTGCTATTGTATGCAACATATCATATTTCAAATCAACATATGAAGTTTTGTTCTTATTAACAATGATTTAGCTATTTATCGAAGGCATTCAATGCCAAATCGATATTATCAAGATGAATTGTCTTGATTACACAATCTGAAAATTATGCTCTTAACTCAATTTTATTGAGTAAGTAACTTTATTAATGTCACAATAAACTCACATGTGATCATCTTATATTGATGCATCTTAATAGATCACATGACAGGTGAATGAGTCCATATTCACCTTTTATACTTTCAAATTTTGAGGGATGAAATCCCAACATTAGTTGGTCCAATCAACTTATCATGAGAAAACACAACAATAAAAGTTAATGAAGAATTTTCTAATTCTTCAATATTTGTTCAATAATCAGTACGCACATCTTTGGTATATCACAATCGTTCATATTAATTTATGAACTTTTATTCTAGCAAACTCCAAGTTTACCATGACATGTACCTTTACTTTAGTAAATTTCAAATTTACTATTACGTGAATAAATTTCATATTTAATACATTAGAAGTAGATTTCAAAGTAACTCTTTTCAATTATTTAGCCTCCTTAATTATTGAACCTCTTTCGGAGGTGAGTTGTGATATCATCACAATCAAGTGCATGTTTGCATTAATAAGCTTCTCAATCCCAGGGAATAGAATATAATCGTGCCCTAAGTCTTCCAAATTTTTATAGCTTATAACCTCTTTCATGATATTGCTACTTCAGGAGCAAATCAAGGCATAAATGTGATAGAGAGAATTTCTCTATATTGATACCACATTCACTTCAAGAATGGAGCAAATTGTCATCCTTCAGAGTTATCATATATTGCTACCATATTCACTTCTTGGAATGAAGCATATTCAATGGACAAGTTTCATGACTTTTCATCAAAAACACATTATTTTGCCTTAGCCATCATAATATCATCAATATGGTGGATTGATATTCAAACTCAAGGTCTTACCCATATAAAGACGTCTTAGGAATAAATCAATGGAACTTGAAACCCAATATATTATCATCCCTTTTGATAATATTGTTCTTGAGGAATAAATTTAAAACATAAATGGTTCCAAACCAATTATTTTTATTCAAATCCTACAATAGATATATTATTAGTAGCAAAAGATAGATAACATAAGAAATTACTAACCTTGAAATTACCTTTAGATTTATAATCTCACCTTATTTGATAGAGTCTCGTGTTGATAACGTGTTATGAAATATAAAGAAGAAAAAGAGTAGAGAGAAGATGGAGAGTAATTCTTATTTCTCTTGAGGGATTATTGAGGGATCAATTACAATGAAGGAAAACCCCTTTATTTATAGGGGAAAACTAACCTAGAGATTTGTAACTTTTCCATAAATAGGCATACACAATATATGGTAAAGTAGGTATTCACTATATATGGTAAAGTAGACATTCACTATATATGGTACATTTATAACTTAAATATATTATTGGACAATATATCGAATGCAAAAATGATCAAAAAGAAATTTATTTAAACACATTTACTTAAAAGAACGTGTGAAGTGTGTCCATGTTCCTTTGTAATAGTATAAAAAACATAAAATAACAAATAAAATGAGATAACACATCAATAAATAATTAAATAAACAAGATACCCATATAGTAATACTATACACAATCTATTCGAAAATCGCAAACATCATCAAAACACTACGATCAAGAAACCACAACACACATGCATAACACTACCACTATAAGCACAACTACGAACAAGACACTCCTTTCTATTAATAAGAACACAATCCTACCCACTAACATTAATCTCTAAAAATAAAGGATACACTTTAAAATGTATTTAAAAAAATAATTTTCACTAGAAATTAAGGATGCACTTTCAAAGTCATTTGAGAAGATAATTCTCACTTTAAAAGTCATTTGAGAAAATAATTCTCAATATGTTTATAATTCACAACAATAATAATTAATAAACAAACCATTACATCAAAACAATCTCAAATATTGGACTATATTTGTCGCAATATGATTTTGCACGTGGACAACTGTATGTTACACTTGATCATGACAAATCAACCAAAGCTATAGAAATAAGCATAAATCAAAAACATCATTTATAAAACATGCTAAACCAATATAACATTTTTATATCTCTCATAGTATCTACAATTACAAGTATTATATAATTAAAAAACTAAGTTTATCATTTTTCATGTATAATGTATATTTAAATTCATCTATTCGACTTTTGTTAAATCATCATTTAAGGAACTATCATACTTATTTTTAAGGCTAAAATCATTGACAACCACCTAAATTTGTAGCGATCTTTCACTTTGGCACCTCGAGTAGACAGTGTTCATTAGGCATCAGATGTGTCACTTTGACACTTTTTGCCCATATTTTAAAACATCTCTGGAGTGTGTAAACACATGCTTCCAGGTGGATTTAAATCACCAATTAAAAAGACCACGTCATTTTCTACGCCACGCATAATAACTAAATATAAAAGGGGAAAAGGGAAAAAATGGGTCATTTACCCATTTCTCAATTTGAACCCGATGAAAATTGAGGTGAGTTTTCTTCAACTTTTCTTCGATTTTGATTCAATTTTACATAGATCCTAAGTGATTACTAATTATTATTAGTGTATTTTGTAGGTATCTTGCTTACAATCAAGTTTTGATGCTTTTTTATTTATGTCGGGTTTAAAATCGAATGTGAAGTGTGATTTTCTTGACGAAATTGAAGATATTAGAAATTTACTGAAGGTGTGCTTGTTAATAACAATATAAGTGTTTGGATAGTCCTTGTATTTAGAGTTTTTTTGGGGATTTCAGTTAGGATTTTCTGGGAGTTTTCGGAAAAGTCAGTAATATATTTTTGATTTCTTTGAAATTTGGGGTATTTCAGTTATAAGTGTGGATTTTTCTAGGATTTGATTGATTTAGGGTTATTTTGGTAATTTTAAATTTAAGGACTTTTTGGGTATTTCCTTGCTTTTCAGAATACTTGGGGGTTTTGAGGGAATATAAAAAATGACTTTATTTTGACTTTTTTTCATCATGGGGGGACTATTGTAGCCGATCCTAACACTACATATATAAATAAATTAGATGTCTTTGTTGTTGCTATTGACAAAGACCACTTCAGTTTTGTTGATCTTTTTTCCTACACCAATGATCTTGTGTACATAAAGGTGCAAAAATTTTACTATCAACACATAGATGGTGGTGATTTAGTTCAAATTACTACTGATAGACAATTGTTATACTTTGTGAAAGACTTAAAATATGGTAATGAAGTTGATGTGTTTGTTGAACATGGCATTGAGAATGATCTAGAGGTTGTATCAATCCCTATTTCTCTTTTAGAAGGGCCATAGTGTAATACCTTTTCTGAAGATGGTATAGGTAGTGATGGTAATGAGGATAGGGAGCTTAATCTGGATCTAGATGGAAATAAAATAGATCTGTCTAGTGAGGAATCAAGTAGGGGTGAAATTCCTAATAAGGATAGTTCAGACATTGATGAAGATTTAAGAGCCTTTAGGGCTGAAAGTAGAAGCAAAATAAATCCTAGAAAGTCAAAAGCACCTGAAGAAATTTCAATTGATGAAGCTGGTATTGACAAAAATTTCTAAGACATTGGCAGAAATAAAAAAAGAATAGGTATATGGGTAGATTAGGAGGTGATAAAGAGTACATTGATATTTCGTACTGTGACAATGTTGATAATACTAATTCGTTAGATGAGAATGTAGTTGTGGGTGTTGATTTGCAAAGAACAAGAGGTAGCAGTAAAATTAGGTATGATGATGAGTATGGTTTTACTATTTTTGAACATGGTATGATTTTAATTGTCCTAAAAAATTTAGAAAAGCTTTGAAAAGGTATGTAGTAGAAAACATAGTTCATGTTATTTTAACCTAATAAAGCTCATAGAGCAAGGACTAAATGTATATTCAAGAAAAAATGCAGTTGATTGTATTATGGTGCAGTTGACAGAGATTCAGGTAATTTCTTCATAAAAAATTATAATCCAGTGCATAAGTGTACTGCATCAAATAAGAACAAGATGTGTACAACTAAGTATGTTGCCAACAGATTTAGGGAGGAAAAAAATTAAAAAACCATCTTTGAGAATATGAAAAATACAAGAATTGTGCAGGAAGAAATTGAGATTTTATGTGGGTAGAACTATTTGTTATAAGGCAAAGTTACAGATTTTAAGGGAGTCTTTGGGAGATTGGAACATGAAGTTTGCAAGATTATGTGATTATGTTGAAATGATAAAGCAGACAAATCCTGGCAGTTCTGTTTCATTGAGAATAGACAGTGACACTGTCCCAGATAAAAATTTATTTGTGTATTTTTATGTTTATTTGGATGCATTGAAGAAAAGGTGGATGGAAGGATGTAAAAGAATTATAAGGTTTGACATAGGTTTCTTAAAGGGTGTTTGCAAAGATGAGCTTTTTGTGTCAGTTGAAAAGAATGAAAACAATCAGATATTTTCCATAGCCTAGGCAGTTGTGGACAAGGAAATTAAGCATAGTTGGACTTTTTTTTATCAAATATTTAAAAGAAAATCTGCAATTGGATACTAGAGAAGATCTCACTGTGATGTCTGATATGCAGAAGGTAAAGTATTTTCTTAACTGTAAATTATTTGACATACTTCTTTTTTTGCCAGTTACTTTAACTATTTTTTTTTTATTTTGTAGGCTTTTCTTGCAACTGTTTTTGAGTTGTTATCAAATGCTGAGGTTAGAAGGTGTGCTAGACATATCTGGTCCAACTGGAGTCAAGTATAGAAGGGACAAGAAAGGAGAAAATAGTTTTGAAGATGTTCCAAGGCAAGTTCTGAAGTGAAGTTCAAAAAGGAACTTGATTACATGAGCCAACTTGGTGTGTCAGGTAAGAATATTAATGGTGATTTGTTGCATTATCCTAGGGAGTCATGGGTTAGGGCATTCTTTAGAGAATATTTCAAGTGTGATGTTGTTGAAAATAACATGTGTGAGACCTTTAATTTATGAATATTGGACAGTAGACACAAATATATTATTATCATATATTGGAGAAAATTAGGAGGAAAATAATGACAAAAACAGTGGACATGATTAAGTGTGACAACACTTGAATATGGGATATTTCACCTATGGCTAGACTTATATTGGAGGAGAATAAGTACAAGGCTAGGGCTTGCAAGGTGCTTTGGAATTTTGATATTGGATTTGAGATTAGAGAAGGGGAGTATAGGCATATAGTGAACTCGACTAGTAGTTCTTGCAGTTGTAGAATTTGGTAGTTGAGAGGCATTCCTTGCGAACATGTTGTTTATGCATTGTTTCATATTGAAGAGGAGCCTGAACCTTATATGGAGCATTGGTATAAAAAGAAAAATTTCATGAAGGCGTATAATCACTTCATCCAACCAATATCCAATATGAAGATGTGGCCTGAAATAAATAATCCAAATATTGAGCCTCCTACACCTAAGAAAATGCTTGGCAGGCCTGCAAATAATAAAAAAAAAAAAGAAAAAAGATGAACAAAGAAAGAAATATGAAAAGATGTCCAAACAAGGGGTGAAAGTAGCATGTTCCAAGTGTCATCAGCGAGGCCATAATAGAAGATATTGCAAGATAAAACAGTCACATTACATTTGATTTTAAAAGTTGATTTTTTATGTTGCATTTTCCATATATTAACTGTTATGTTTGAATTTTTAGGTTCCTAATTCAAATTCATAAGAGATCAAGTTTACTGGTCAAAGTTCTTAAGGAAGTATCCATTCTGTAATCTCAAGCCAACCTGCACCAACATCCAAAAAAAAACCCAGCACAATCTAGTTCAAGTCAACATGTACCAATATGCTTAAGATAAATTACATCTTCAACAATAATGTGTGTTGATACAAGCAGAGTTAGGTGCTACAAGAAAGCTGCAGGATCAATTTTTTGTGGTGATACAACAATCCTTGTTAACAAGGAATCAAAAGCCAACTACCTCCTAAAAGAAATAAAAATGTTGGACAAAAGAGAAGAAGAGTTGTAGGTATAGAAGATATTGGAGAAGGTGGATAAAAAAGGACTAAGAATGCTGAATTTGGGATCTATAAAGTGCAAAGGATATCCAAATACTGAATGTAAGTTTACTTCAACTTTGTTTCTCTAAAAAAAAAAGTAAATGGCTAAGTAAATATACTAAAAATATTATTTTTTTTCTCAAAAAAAAAAAAACAGTCAGGAACATCAAGTCAAAGGATCCTATAAACTGGTGCAACTAAAAAGGAAGCAAGTATTACAGGAGTAGATCTTGGTTATAAGCCTAGAGGCTTGAGATGGAAAAATAGAGAAGTTTTCACCACAAATTAGTTGCAGCAGATGGAAAACAAAAATAAAAAATAGTAGCCAAGAAGAAGTTTATCATGTTGATTATGTGTGCATTTTGTTCTATAATTTGAAGTACCAAACAAATAATTAGTTTTAGTAGTTCCTTTGAATCTACTAGTAATGAATAGAAGTAACAATTAGTTGATTATATTTTGAAGTCTTTTAATACAGATTATGTAAATTTTGAGCTCAATATGGAGCTATTTTTTGGATGTTACTTTAAGCTCAATTTAGAGCATATGTATGAAGCTGACTATTCTATAGGTTTGGGTTCAATTTGAAGTATATTTATGAAGTTATATTCGTATTAGTCTGAGCTTAATGTAAATCATGTATAAGAAAGTGATTTTGGTACAACTTTATTCTGTTGCTTGTCTACTTTGACAATACCTTTTACTATATCAGTAGCAATTACATCATGAAAAGTTCAGCAATAAACTTTGTTGCTAAGAATATTACAGGTCAAGCCAAAATAAACTTTATTAAAAGGAAGAAATATTACATGGATAAGATTGCACAAAAAATGTACCTAAATAGCAGCCAAATACACATCAAAATAGTACAGCTAAATCATCATGAAAATCAATAATTTTGGTACATCATATCAGTAGCAATTCACCATGAAAAGTTCAACAATTACGCTTGAATATCCATGTGCTCAACAACAACAAATCAGTAGCAAATACACCACTATTAACATTTCAACAATTAGGCTTGAATATTCATGTGCCCAACAACACCAAACCAGTAGCAATAACGCTAACAATGTAGTATCTTCTTGCTCGATTTTGTTTCTCTTCAAAGGCTCTGACTTTTCTCAATAAACCCCAAAGTACCCGATTTGCTTGTGAAGGGTGTCGTTCTTTATACCAATTAAAGTAATCACATCCACCCAATTTTTATAAAAAGAAGTCCACACTTATAAAATAATTACAAATCAATAATTAATCAACTAATTAAATTAAATAAATATTATCGTTGAAATTTTACAAGTAAAACATCTACGACTTGAATTTTGTTGAGTCCAAGAAGTCTTCAATAGAGCTTCATGACCACACTTACAATATCCGCACCCCCCTACAATTGGTATCAGAGCCCAGTAATTCAAAAAATATGGAAGTGAGCTATATCTTAGAGTTATTGGAATTTATCTATAAATTATTAAATTAATTATGCGAAGACCATTTAAAAATAGAGAAGCTTTTAGAAAAATCAAAGAATCTTTAATTAGTAATTATTCAGAATATATAAGTCTAAATAAAACAAAAGAAAACCCACAAAGATTAGCCTACTTAATTACATTAATATCTAGTATTGAATCAAAATTAATAATCCATTTAAAATCTAGAAGAATGAAACACATACCACCTAATTATGATAAAATAAGATTTAGATATCCGCCAAGATATTATAAATATAATTTAAAATGAATAAAGTACAACAATACAAAGAATTAAAACAAATCATCTCTGAAAAACGTAAAGAATTAAAAATAATAATAAAAAGACTACATTATAATATATTTGCCGGAGTTAGTAAAAACTCAATAGATACACATAAAGATGAAATATCAAAATTAGAATCACAAATAGATAGTTTAGAATATATATATCAACATGAACTATTCACAATAAAATGAATAAAGAAGAATTTATAATAGATGAAAAAATATATGAAAACCACGAAGGATAAAAAATAAAGATAGTATTTTCTAATCTAGGGAGAAGATATAAGAAAATAGGTGAACATTTATATCTAATGTTAGAAAAAGAGGAATTAAAATTAGAAGATAAATTGACAGCAATGGTAAGAATAGAAAGAGAAAATGAAGAGATAGATAGAAAAAAGGAAATAGAAAAAATAAAACAACAAACTACGAAAGAAATACGAAAAATAGAAGAAACTAAAAATAGTAGGATTGCTGAATTAGAAAAAGAACTAAAAATGTTAAAAGAGCTGTATGAACAAAGACAAAAAGAAAAAGAAGAAAAAGATAGAGAACAAAAATTACTGAACGAGATAAATCAATTTAAGGAAAAATTAGAAATAAAAAACGAAGAATTAGAAATAAATAATATAGATATTGAAGAGACAGATAATTATGAGTCTGAAGATAGTGAAACATATATAGAAATATTAACAAATACAAAAAATTTAGAAATCAATGAAAAACAAAAAGAAATTAATGGGGAAAACTTAGAAAGTACCCACACAGAAATAAATACTCTTGATAAAAAAGAAGATGAAAATATAATACCTAAAACAACAGAAATAAGAAAACCTATATATTATAAGAATAAGTTTAAAAAATATAATGAATATGACAAATGGATACCAAAACAAATAATTAATAAAAATTATAACTTTTTAGACCTAGACTGTGTAATAGATACAGAAAAAACAATACAATTATGGATAGGATATATGACAAAACAATTATTAGATAATAATATAAATATAACAGATGGACCAGAATATATAGAAAGAACACTAATAGGATCAGTAAAATTATGGTTTTCAAATTTAACTGAAAATAGCAAAAAAGTATTAAGAACTAATAAACCTATAGAAGGAACATCATCAACAACAACCAAACTAACCCCTATAGAATTATTAAAAAAATTTCAAACAGCTATAAAAGATGAATTTGGTAGTACGACAACAATCGAAGAAGAACAAGATGAAGAAAAAGATACAAATAGGAATTTAATGTTAAAATTAGCAATATGTAATATGTGTCATATAGATGAATATACTTGCGCATTTAAAGAATATTATTATAAAGGAGCATATAGTATAGAAGAAAGTAAAGAAATAAGAAAATTATATTTTACTAAATTACCCGAGCCATTTAGTTCAAAAATAATAAAAAGTTGGGAAGAAGCAAAACTAGTAGATACGTTAGGAGCAAGAATAAAATTTTTACAACAATGGTATAGAAAATTATGTGAAAAATATAGAGAAAAATTAAAAATGAAAAAAACATTAATAAGAAATTTAGCATGTTGCAAAAATAAAATAGCACCCCAATTTGGATGCGAAGAAAGATATTATAAGAAAAGAAAAAGACATAAGAAATATAAAAAATATAAAAAATCAAAATATAAATATAAGAAACCAAGAAAAAGATATTATGTAAAAAATCATAAATATAAAAGACCATATAGAAAGAAGAAATCTATAAAAGAATGTACTTGTTATATTTGTGGAAAGTTAGGACATTTAGCTAGAGATTGTAAATTACCTAAAAATCCAAAAAATAAACAAATATCAGAAATAAAAATAGATAATACAGAATATATGCAGATAGATTATATAGATTATGAATTAGAAAGTGAGGATAGTATATATGAAATTTCAGAAAACGAAACAGATAATGGAATAGATAGTGAAATAGATGAATCAAATGACTGAAGAAGATATAAAAATAATAACAAAGGAAGAATATTTAAATGATGAAGGAACAGAACAAAAAATAATATTTGATAGTAACATATTTGATGAAATAAAAGGAAAAGAATTAGATTTAAGTGTAGAGAAAATATTTAAAATACCAACAATAAAAAATATTTTTACTAGAAAAAAGGATGAATATTATGTAGTATGCCAAAAAGAACATGTAATAGACTGCAGATATGCAAAAGGAAAAGCTAGTATACCATTAGTAACAAAAAGAATAATTAATAAAGAAATAAATGATATAAAAAGTAAAGGAGATCCAATAAAATATGTACACCTTGGAGGTACAGAGATACTAATAAAAGCATGTTTTAGAGAAGGAATAGATACACCAATAGAATTATATTTAGCAGATGATAGAATTATAAAACCTATAGAAAAAAGCATAATAACTGCCGTAAAAGGAAATCTAATATACCAAATATTTAAATTTATAATAAGTGCAAATTATTCAGTAGCAGTAACAGATAGAAATATAGATAAATCACTCGTATTATATTGGAAAACCCCAGGAAGTAAAATATTTACAGCAAGATGCAAAAATCTATATGTATTAACAACAAAACATAAAATAACAGGAAAAAATAAGATTAACAAAATATGAATAGAAAGCCCATTCGAACAAATTGTAAAAACAATAGATTATAATGATTATAGCTATAGAGACATAGATACAGAAGAAAATTTAGAAATAGTAAATGATAGGATAAGTACAACGAAAAGAATAGCTGATGAAAAACCAGAATCATCAAGCTCATCAAAAAGAACAAGTTATGAAACAAATTCAATAAGTAATTTAAACCAATATTACATAACAGGAAAAATAAATGAAAAAGAATATCTAATACTTTTGAATACAGGACAAGAAGAAAATTATATAGCAAAATATCTAGTAAAAAATGAAGAAATAAGTACTGATAATGATATGTGCCCAGATCTACCAAGAAGTTTAATAAATAATAAAAATATAGCAGAAAAAGAAATAATAATAGGAGTTAGAAAAGTAAAAATAGAATTCGAAGTAAAGGAAGAAATGCAAAAAACAGATATAATATTAGGGATAAAATGGTTAGAACAAGTAAAACCATATAATATAGAACATACACAATTAACCTTAACATATAACAAAGAAAAGTTATTCTTAAAAAGAGCCTTAACATGAAACGAAGATATATGTATTAATGAAGGTAGTAGTAGAGGGATATTACAGTAGATATTTTACGCCTATGATAGATACAGGAGCAGAAGCTAGTTTATGTAGATATAATTGCTTAGTAGAAAGTAAATGGGATAAATTAAAAACACCAATAATAGTTAAAGGATTTAATAATGAAGGAAGATTAATTACTTATAAAGCTAGGAATGTAAAAATACAAGTATGGGATAAGATATTAACAATAGAAGAAATTTATAATTATGAACTAACATCAAAAGATATACTTTTAGGAATGCCATTCTTAGATAAATTATACCCACATATAATAATCAAAATAGACTGGTGGTTTACAACACCATGTAAACAGAAAGTAAGAGCAAAAAGAGTTAATAATAAAATAAGAAAGAAAACTGATTGGATAAAAGAAAGTGAAAAAATTACACAAAAGTTAGAAAATATAAAAAATACTGAAGATACAATAGAACTAGTAGTATTTTCGATAAATAAAACAGAAATAACTATATTTTCAATAAATAAAATAGAAATAATTCAGAAAAATTTAGAACAATTATATAGTGAAGATCCATTAAAAGGATGGGAAAAACATAAAACTACTATAGAAATTGAATTAATAGATAAAAATAGCATAATAACCCAAAAACCATTAACATATAATTTTGACGATTTAAAAGAATTTAAAATGCACATAGATGAATTATTAGAAAAACAATATATACAAAAAAGTAATAGTAAACATAATAGTCCAGCATTTATAGTAAATAAACATAGTGAACAAAAAAGAGGAAAAAGTAGGATGGTAATTGATTATAGAAATTTAAATGCAAAAACTATAACATATAATTATCCAATACCAAATAAGATATTAAAAATAAGACAAATACAAGATATAATTATTTTAGCAAATTCGATTGTAAATCAGGATTTTACCACCTAAAGCTAGAAGAAGAATCTAAAGAATTAACCACATTTACGGTACCGCAAGGATTTTATGAATGGAACGTATTACCATTTGAATATAAAAATGCACCAGGTAGATATCAACATTTTATGGATAATTATTTTAAATAATTATCTAATTATATAGTATACATAGATGATATATTATTATATACAAAAACCAAAGAAGAACATTTAAAATTATTAGAACAGTTTACAGATATAATAGAAAAATCGGGAATAAGTCTAAGCGAAAAGAAAGCTGAAATTATGAAAAATCAGATAGAATTTTTAGGAATACAAATAGATAAAAGTGGAGTAAAAATGCAACAACATATAGTACAAAAAATAATAAATTCGAAAGAAGAATTAGATACAAAAAAGAAATTACAATCATTTTTAGGATTAGTGAACCAAGTAAGAGAATATATTCCAAAATTAGCAGAAAATTTAAAACCACTACAGAAAAAATTAAAAAAGGATGTAGAATATAACTATAACGAAGAAGATAAAAAACAAGTTCAAAAAATAAAATTGCTTTGTAAAGAATTACCAAAATTACAATTTCCAGATGAAAATAGAAAATTTATATATATAGTAGAAGCAGATGCTAGTGAATATAGTTACGGAGGAGTACTTAAATATCGATATGAAGCAGAAAAAATAGAACACCATTGTAGATACTACTCAGGTACGTTCAATGAGACAGAAATAAAATAGGAAATAAATAGGAAAGAATTATGTTCATTATATAAATATTTATTAGCATTTGAGCCATATATTGTATATAACAAATTTATTGTACGAACAGATAATACACAGGTACGCTGGTGGTTAACAAAGAAAATACAAAATTCAGTTACAACAAAAGAGATCCGGAGACTAGTTTTAAATATATTAAATTTCACATTTACAATTGAAGTAATCAGTACTAACAAAAATGTTATTGCAGATTACATATCAAGACAAAGCTACACAGACTGAAATAATAGAAGAAGATACTCTAGAAAAAATACTTAACACCCTAACTACGCTTTCAATGAAAGTGGACAGTATGGGTAATGAGATAGAAAAGCTAAAGACTAATGAAGATAAACTGAAGTCTATAGCTACAAATCAGCTAACTCAGCAGTGTGCAGAGCTATGTCGATCGGAAGACATTAAAGTTCCAGAGCTAGAAGGAGACGTTGGGACACTCCATAAAACCCATAACATTTATCAATCTACTTCTGCAGGTACAAGCAAAGGAGTTAATCGACCAAGATACCAGAATATGAATATGAATAAAATATTTGAGAAACCATTTACACCAAAAACACAAAAAGACCACTTATTCGTACCCCCACAAGTTAGCACATACCGAGATAGCCTAAACCAAGACAAAAAAGTATACAACTACACCGCCCAGAAATACATAGAAAATATATACAGAGTACAAACTTTTCTAAACCATAACCCCAGAGCTACAAACATCAAAGAACCAAACACCAACTATATAACCCAAAAATTACAAGGACATAACAAACTAATTGCACTACCCAAAACTAACCCAAGCCTAGTAAAAACCTGTTTTGACTATGGACTATTAAACACCATATACACCCAAGACGGAGAAGAATTAACAGTTATGGAAGAATTATACAAGATATTCACCACCTACAAAAGAATAACGAAAGGAAATTTATTTTATATAAAGTGTTATACTGCACCAGCAGAGATACTATATGACGAAATAAAACCAGTTATACAAGTTGTAAAAATAGGACTAACTAGAGATATGATCATACCAGAAGATATTACACAGCAACCGGCGATACCCATAATTGAGATACCAGATTTCTATGCAAATAAATGACTTATTGGACTAGCTACGATTATTCAAGAACTAGCAAATAATTATACTAATGGAAACCCAATATGGAGCTATTATTCGAGAGACCATCAAATGATTTACTCTAATTCAAAAGAGCTACGACAAGCAGATATGGAAGATGTCAGACAATAGATAATGACGCTACTCAACCCAGAAAAACAATCTACCGCAAGAGCAATAAAAAAAAGATTTATTTCAGACGGACTGCTGACAAGATATTGTAAAATAATTGGACACAAATATCCAGATAACCAATGTTCGAGGTGTAATGGAATATTATTTCAGAAGTACATCTAGAATAAAAGAAGACAAGATGCCAACTGGAAAGATAAGATAAGAAGCAATAATGGAGATATAGCAGATACGACAAAATCAACGGAGACAAGATACTGTTGAATTATTGTACAAAGTCTTATTATTGTTGAATTATTGTACAAACTTTAGACTTTTACGTAAAGATGTAAATTTGTAGGATTGTAGGAAATTAAAGGCTAGTAGGCTAGTTAGTATCCTAGCCTCCCTTTTTGACTTTTTAGTTTACATTTTAAAAACATGTAAAGATTGGATTGTAAAGTTACTTTTCATTCTATAAATAAAGAAAGTCGAAGGCATTGCAAAGGCAAGCCTTCATGCGTTGAAGCAAACATTCTCTCCATTCCACAACAAATATTTTACTCAGTTAATTAAATAGACATATTTCAATGGAAAAAGCTATGGAGGAACAAACTTCAGAAATATCAAAACTACCCGAACAGGTATATTTATTTATGATTATGAATAGCTAAATTCATAATTCCCAACAATCATGATATGATAAAATAAATTCATGCTAGCTACTTTATAGTAGAATTATTCGAAGAATAATATGTTAAGAAGTTTATTAACAAAGTGGAAACGGAGAAAGATCCCTAAGGACTATGCCATCCTAAAGGTGAAACCAATGAGGCAAGAAGCCGTGGGGGGGGAGTAACCAGAGTAGAGGTGCTGTTTAAGGGAAAAAGTATCCGAATTACCATGTTAATAGTGACCGAAGAACATATTATTTAAGAATAATCTAGTACATAGTAAGCTAAGATGACCATATTTTGTTATGTACATGGTTGAAGGAAATATTTTGAAAAAAGCAATTTTATGAAAATGAATAATTATTTATCTGATGTGATGGTAGATAAATTTAAAATACTTATTTTGTATGCACTTAGAGATATAAAAGTAGCAGATATAAGAAAAATCATATTAGAAAAAGCATTTGGTAAATATTACATGACTAGAGTAAATTATATACCATACCTACCTAATTACTCTTACAAATACTTACCATGATAAATTACATAGAATTTTTAGAAAAAGATATAAGAAACATACAGTTACTAGAAAAACAGATAAAAAATAAATATAGACAAATACATGGAAAATAAAGATATAAAATACATAGAATTTCTTAATAAAAATATGCAAGAACTACTAAGGCTAAAACAAACAACTACAAAATATTATAATAAAATCAATTTTAAGAGATAGATCATCTAGATTATCTTAAAGTTTTAATCTTATATATACTTAAAAATATAGAAATAATAGATATTAAGAAAATAATATTAGAAAAAGTAATAGACTATGAAATTGAAACCATAAATTGGCTAGAACAGTTATACGAAGAAATTTACCCAGAAGGATATTATACAGATTAAGAGATGTTAGAATATATTAGAAAAACTAGAGAAAATCAAGAAAATCTAAATAATGAAATTAATTATAGAAACCGAATTAGAAAAATAATGGAAAACCTAAAAGAAAAATTAATATGGATAGAAAAAACCTTAGAAAATTTAGAAAAAAGTACATGTGATAGTTTATATAATTTAAAAAACTCACTACGAGAAGAACAACACAAGATAATAAATAACATTGAAAATCTAGAATTAGATATACATTACAGTACAGATAGGATAAATTATTATACAGAAATTTGTAACTCTGCAATTACTACAGGATAAAATGATAAACAAATTAATGAATATATCTTACGAAAAAAGTAAATCATTAAAAGATATTGAAACAAAATTTAAGAAATATCCACGCACAAATAAAAATAGATTCACTAGAAACCTAATAAATCTATTAGATCTATTAAATATTTAAAATGAACATTGTCTACTTTAGGTGCCAAAATGAAAGATCACTGCAACATAAGATGTCTGTCGATGAGTTCCGCCTATTTTTAACTTTATTTGCTATGTTTCACTAATTTATTCTTTTGTATGTATTTTGTTCCAATTAATGATGTAACATACACACGCGATACATATATACTAAATTAGAAGAACAATTTTTTTTGTTTGCAATTTAAATGAATATAAAGTTTCACATATTATAATCTCAATTAAAATTTTATATAATTGATTCTTTCTGTATGCAATCTTTTATTGCATACTTTTATACTAATAAAATACACACGTGCAACACACCTATTTTAAGCTAGTTACTCCTAAAGGGCATCACCAACACAATATCTGGGACCTTATTAACTTTTGGGGAATAAGTATGAATGATCATAAACATAGTACTAAAATCACATGCAAAGCTGCCCTAGTAACACACAAGATTCCTCATAAGAAAGGTAGAAAACATAAACTAAACCAAGCAAGAAAGCATAAAATGAATAGAAATTTGGCTTTAAGATGTGGCTTGCGTATGGCTCACTTAGTGTAAAAGGTAAATCTCATATATGATCAACATTTTCTTAACATAAAAAGGAAAGAATTATGAAATCTTCTTTAACAGTTTGCCCTTAGATGGGAATGAAAAGAAAAGATAATTAATATGCTGATGAAAATTAATTTGAGGATAGATTACATAAGATAGAAATGTTAATTTCTGGTTTAATTAACACCATATATTATAAGATAACAGTATTTTGGAAGTATAATATTTGAAGTTAATAACGAAATTGAATGGTCAAATTAATTTATTAGTAGAGTTTAGCTTAATATTTTGGAAATTTGGCACTCTATGGCCATTAACCAAATGAATGAAAAATATCAATGGATAAGTACAATAATGATCTCGGCAGAAACTAATTCCACAAAAATAGTCAAATATTTCATTTTTCAATTTACACCCAACTGTCTTTGTTGATTGAAATTCTATTTATTTCGCCCATCCATTTCTTTTTCTTTTTCTTATTTTTTTTTAAAAAATAGTCTGAAATATATCCAAATGTTGATAAAATTTGTTATTACACACATAAACTTTGCAGTGCTATGGTCCCATAGACTATTTATTAGCATATTATGACTCTCCTGAACTATTTATTAGTATTTTACTGATATTTATTTGCACTAATCTCTTTTATTTATTTAATTATTTATTAATAATTTTTTTCTATTTATTAGCTTGTAAACGTCACTAAAATACACTAAAAAGTAGTTCACCACAAAATTCAAGCATGTTAAAGCAAATTTCATCAAAATTTAGATATATTTTGAACCCATTTTCCTATTTTTTTCATCTTTTTCTGTTGTCAATTGGACTTCTCTTCTTCTTCTTCTTCTTGTTTTTTTTTTGGCGAGTTTCATCTTTTGGCTGTTTTAATTCTTAAAAAGAATTGCCCTTTTTATTTTTTTTAAATGCTTTTTTATTTTATAAACAATAAAATATAATTTTATAGTAATTTTTTTTTAGTTTTTCTAGATCTGTTTTTATTTTTGTTTGTTTTGCTTACTTTTTTGTGTTAGATGTTGATTATTTTATTTTTATGCTTTTGGGGGTGGGGGGTGGGGTGGGGGCTCTTTTTTTTCTGGAAAAATTTCTATTCTTAGTATCACTACATATATACAATATAATACATACATGATACATATTAATACACACACACACACACATATATATTATAATACATAATAGATACATGTATATAAGTATAATGCATTCATAACAGATATATTTTTTATTTAATAATGATATAGTTTTTATACACATTTTGTACATATATATACTAGATACAAAAATTATGTAGTTTCGATACATATTCTATATAAATACCTATTATATACAATAGTGATAGATTTCTATACACATCAAAAATTATATTATACAATTTATGTACAACAATTACACAACTTTTATAAAACATAACAACAATTGTACAATTTTTTATACACATCACACACACACACCAATTATAAAATTTATATATATATATATATATATATATATATATATATATCATATATAGATACATATTTTATAAGATGATATACAATTTTTATATAATTGTATTTAATTATTTTTTTTAAGAAAAGATCTTATTAGCCAAAAATTATTGTAGAAAAAAAAGGGGAAATGGGTCAAGTTTACCTTTCTACTTTGAAAAATTGGCAAAATATACCCTTCATCATTCTTTGGGTTCAAATTGATCCTCAGTGTCATACTTTGGAGCCAAATTTATCCTCACTGTCATACTTTGAGGCCAAATTTACCTTTCTACTTTGAAAAATTAGCTAAATATATCCTTCGTGAATTTTGGGGAAAAATTTTCTATCGTGTCATATTTTGAGGTCACATTTACCCTCGCTGTGAAAAAACTTTTCACATGTACCCTTCCTTTAATAGAAAAGCCCAAATCAGCATTAAATATTGTATTTTTTAAAAAAATAAAGACACTCTAATATTACCATTTCAACCTGACTCGAGCTATTAAAAAGACACAAATAAATATACCCTCTAATTTTGTTGGTCAAATTTTTCTAATGAGATTAACCCACTTTATATTTATCAATGCATAACTCAAGAAAATTGAATTTACATTAGGGCAAACACAATTAAATATACCCTTTCCTCTCAGTTTAGGGACCTTTATTCGTGCAAAGCTAATGAAAAATGACACTTAGCGGTGAAAAATGCAATGGATTTGGCCCCTGAGTATATTTGTGAATGATTGAGTTAAGAGGTCTCCCTATGTGTCAATCGTTACATTTCTTTATTCTGATGATTTTATATACAATTTGGATCTACACAGTTTTTTCATCATATCTTTATATAGAATCTAGATGCACATAAAATTGCATATTGTATTTTAAAATTTGAACATAACTGCACAAGAGTAGAGTTTGTAACAAATATTTTTCTTTAGTTCCATACTTTTGCGTGTCCTATTTCATTTTGCTTTTTGTTCATTTATAAACAACCTACCAACATTGCACGTTGAAAGAGAGGTTTGTTTATTCATTGACAAAATTTGACCAACAAAATCGATGAGAGGTATATTTGTTTGTGTATTTTTTATGGATCAGATCGAGCAGTTAGATTAGGGTGTGTTTTATTTTAAAAAAATGATCATTTAGCGTTAATTTGAATTTTTCTGTAAAGGTAAGAGTACAAGTCAAAATTCTCTTAACAATAAGGGCGAATAGACCCCAAAGTATGATATCAAGAGTTAATTTGATGCTAAAATATGATGAAAGATATATTTAACCAATTTTTCAAAGTAGAGAGGTAAATCTGCACCCAAAGTATGACAACGAGGATAAATTTGACTCTAAAGTATGACGAAGAGTATATTTATCAAATTTTTCAAAACAAAAAGGTGAATTTGACCCTTTTTCCCAAAATCAAAACATTGAAGCATCTATAATCTATAATATATTAAAAGTGTGAAGGGCCTTAGAAATGTCGTTTGAACTTTTTGTCTTTCATTAAAAGTCTTTACTTTAGATAAAATCGTCTTTACACTATTTTTTCCTACTATATAAGAGTTGAGAATTAATTAAATATATTTATGGTAAATCTTTTCTTATTAGAAGTCATTAGAATTACCGACAACTAATACTTTTTCCATTAGTTTAAAAATTCTAAATCAACTAAATTTGATTTTAAAGTGATTTAAAAATCTAGAAATAAATAAAAAAGCGTTAGAATAAGAAAACTTTAAGAAGTACCAAATTTTTAAAAGTTTTAAGTACGTAATAAGAATGTAATAAATGATTTTGTAAAATTTGACTTTCAAAATAAGGAAAGATTTAAATATAGAAAAAATAACTGTATCTTGACTGTAAAAACAAGAAAAGATTTTAACTAAAGAAAAAAATAATCGTACCACAAATATGATTCAAATTGATGTGTCTTTCTTAGCCTCTGGCAGCAAGGGAAAGAGGTACTACTGCATGACAAATACAAAAGTGATAATCCATTAACCATTTAGAACTTTTGGTGCTAAAATATATATGTGCTTACACCAAAATATATGTTTACGTTTACATTATTATATTAAAGTGTGAAGAATGTTTGAAATGTGATTTAAGCTTTTACACATAATTAAAAATTTCCGCAATATATAAAATCATTTAATTTTAAATAATCAAACATTACATATGCGAGACACCTGCGATTAACCTAGTTTTTAATAAAAGGCCTAAGACCCAAATTTGGAAAGGATTGAAATTAGACATTCGGTGGAATTATAATAATTGAACGGCCAAATCATGAACCAACTTTGGAAAGGCTACCCAGAAGCTAACCCAATTGCTCCTAATTTTTTATTTTATCATATCTTTATTATAATTAGAATTATCTTTTTTGATGATAAATATTTTCTTTTTGAAAAATATCTCTCTTTCATATTTTATTTATTCTTTCTTTGAAGGAAAAGATTTGAACTTATATAAATTGAAGATACGTTATTTTCAACCACAAGGCAATAACATTCACAGTGTAGTTTTTAGAGAGTTATGTTTAGGAAAGAGATTCTCCTGATTGTTTTTGTGTTTTTAAATTTGATTTACAATATGTAGGTTACTTAAGCAAATATCGACAAATATATTTTTTAGTGCACTATATGGTTTATAATTATTAGCTTCCGCACGCCCTGATGATTTTGATTCCAATAAATAATGTTATTACATATTTTTAACCAAATTTGGTATTTTTAAAGATTTGGAACTTGTAGCAAATTGCATCCTTCTTCCTCACTCGTCTTTAGAGAGTTTCACGTTATTATTTTTCAGTTGAATATGAATAAATGAAGTTAATGCCAATTTGTTTTTATTGAAATTGCTTGGCTGAAATTTACTGGTACTGAAAGTTGATGTTAAACACAAATTTGTTGTTTGGATTTAATGTTTGCGATCTTAAGAACATTTCAAACTCATCTGGAAATGCATCCTTGAGTATGATATTTGAAAGGGAAAAGACATCGTTTCCACCCCAAATTATATTCGAAAAATCGAATCCACACCTAAACTATACTAGTGACCTATTACGCATCTAAACTATAAAAAAGTGAAACTATTTACACCCTGTCAGGCTGCCACCACTTGCATGTGGTGTAGTATTTTACACGTGCTGCCACGTCAGTACTACGTCAGTAAAAAGTATTACTTTTTTTTAGTTAAGGTGTGTAATAGGTCACTTATATAGTTTAGGTGTGGATTCGACTTTTCGACTATAGTTTGGGGTGGAAACGATGCCTTTTCCTTTAATATTTTTAGTCGTTTACTTTTGTTATTTAATAGGCTGGACACGCCTAAAATAAGTGTAACACACACACCTTAGAATGGGGGTCGCGGGAAGGTAATAATATCACTTTTATATAGTTAAGGTGTGTAATAGGTCACTTATATAATTTAGGTGTGGCTTAAACTTTTTTTGTATAGTATGAGGTGGAAATGATGTCTTTTCCCTATTTGAAATAGTGAGATTTTGACAAAATTTTAGTTAGAGGTTGGGTCTGAAATTGCTTGCAATTTGAACAACTAGATCTAGGTGCTTCTTTTCAATTGGAAATTAAAGGTAATCAGATATCATGTTGTTGCGATTCGAGCAATAGTGAAGATTCCCTGCATGGCTCTGATTCTTTGGTTTTGCCTCGGTGTTCAAGATCAGGATCTATCCTTCAATTTACACTCTATTGTTCTATTTTTTGTTCATTTTTGCCTTTGATTTTGTTCTAGTTTATTGTTTCATGTGTGTAATCTCAAGTACATTTATGTCTCTGTTATCATGCATGTTCGTTCATCATTTCCTCTAATTTTTAGTTCTTGTGAAATTTTTTAACTTCTTGTTCATTTCTGCCCTATTTTCTCACGTTCAATTTTTATGGTTAATTTCTTACTTTGTCTCCAAGTTGTTTGTTCAGATAGGCCTTTTTGTTAGGTGGTTGTATGTTATTACTTTAAGTTGCCTATGTTGGAATATATGTTCCATGAATATAAAATATACGAAGAAAAACATAAGATGAGGAGTTAATAACATAAACACCGAACACAGGATTTGAGGCTTGAAATACGTATAAAACACTTTCCTAAAAAAGCTATTTGCTCTCTCTCCTCAGCGAGATTTCTATGAGATTATATGCAAATAGTTTTAGTGGATATGACAAGCCTATTAAATTTTACACTAAGAAAATAGTGAAGAGATTCTTCCGGAATGCAAGAACTTGGACTTGATCTTTTTGGAGAAGAAAATGTTTATTCTCTAATGATAGAGAAGACAGAAAAATTACGTTAGAAAATAAGTAGTTGGGATTTAAATAGAATTGTTGGAAACTAAATAATGAAAGGACACAATCTTTCATCTAAGAGGCACCTCTTCATATAAAAGACACATCTTTTAATTTATTTTCAAATAAAATCCAGCAATCTCTAACTTGTTTAAATATAAATTAGGACACAAATTTCAAGTCATCTTCACGTATAGAGTAGTGCATTTTTCAATTTGAACAATACCTTAGTGCAATGCCATAAGAGAAATCAAAATCCCAAGTAGCACAATAGCTTTCAACATATTGTTTTTTTTATGATAACATCGGTGACACTACACCCATATATATTTCATTCCTTCTTTCCACTCAGTGTGCTTAGCACTTTTATGACCATGTAATATCCAAAATTCATGAAAATTTATGAGAGTAGCTACAACTCCCAATCAAAGAGGCACCACATCTATGTTCATAAAGGTGAAGTTTTTTGAGTATCTTTGTCATTTTGATATACTTGTTCCTTGAATTGAACCTCATTAAGAGTATTAGAACACAACCCTCCAATCTATGACAATCAGTCCTAGTATATCTCTTACTTAAGTACTGCATCATCCACGTATCAATAACTTCTTGTTACCTTTTGAACCCATAACTTTTCATTTCATAGAGTTGGGTGGGTTGACATTGTTGGTGGACCTAATTAAGGAGTTTTAATGTAATCAAACTTGAAGTTGTATTCAATAACTTTCTTGTAATAAGAGTTTAGTAAATAGATTAGACAAATTTATTTGACTTCACCGATGTGATATAATTTATTCCATCTTGAATTAACTTTCTCATATAATCATGTCAATAACTTATGTGTTTTGACTTCTCATTATATATTCTATATATGCTCGAGATAGAGTGGCTTGACTATCACAAATTAAGCTTATATTTTGCAAAATTAGTAGAGTCTCTTAGTAATTCGTCAACCCCTTAACTCCTTTAATTTGCTTGCTTCTACTAATGCAAAGTTTTAATGATTTCAAGAAATTGTACCTCCTCTCAAGATAAATATCCATCATGTGATGAATTTATTTTTCTTACATATCGGCACCAACTTGTATCGATATATTAATATTAAACTTATAGTTTCCCAAATTTTTGTTCTCTAAGGAAAACTAAAACTCAGCTACTGGTCCTTTCAAAAGAATTTGTTAACAGAAGTTAAGCCACAATTCTTTCATAATAATTTGTTAATAGATCTAGGATTAAATAGGGTATTGTCTACTTTATTTTTAAGTTACTAAATTCTTTAGCACTCTTTTCTCAATATAGCGAGATAAACTCAATACATTACCGCCACTATTTTATTTTATATTGATATCCAACATAGTATCAACTTGTCTAAGATCCTTTATTTTAAATGTGAAAATAAAAATATTTTCATTTTTATTATGATTTTTGTATTATTAGTTACGATCAACATATCGATAAACTATAATAAAATATCATATACTTATCAAGAATTGTAACATGGAGGTATACTATCTCAAGTTTATGCTTTTCTAATATTTGTTAGATAATGCTAAGTCTAATATTGACTTATAATCACATGTCAAATTGATGTACCATGGTTTTATGACACTTTCGACACTTAAAACTGAAAAATATGCAAGTACTTAGGTCCTTTTTGTTAGATGTAATGTGTTTTTGTGTTTGTTTTGCGGGAAACTAGGTTCTGGAGTAAAAGAGAAGAAAAAGAGTGAAGTGTTGCAGAAGACACCCACTTACCAGTCGTAAGTTGTATTTACAAACATCATAAGTGGCCATGTATGTGCCAGAGAAAAAATACTGACAATCAGAAGTCTGCTCTGAGAGTTACGAAGGTACTTACGGGGCCGGAAGTGGCAGCTACGACCCTCTTAATCACCCCCGTAAGTAGAAGATTTGAAAGCTAGATTACCCTCTGATACTTTTGGACCCACCTAGGGTTCGTAGGTAGTACAGACTAATAATGACCAAGCTACACCTTCACTCTAAAGATTATGCGGTCGCTACTAAATATAATAACACAATAAAGGTTGGGGTCAAATCTGAAAGAAATACGTGGAATCGTGGCTCTCAACTGTTGTAAGTAATGGGCAGAATTGGAAAAGTAAATAGGGGGTTTTGAGTAAAAATATCTAACAAATTTGGGTTTAATAAGTCGTAGGTGAACACTAGGATTGTGTTCCCCCCAGCTTCTCAGCTCCGTAGGCTTATCGTGCTTTATTGAACCAACCCGATACCTTACATGCAGAATCGGATACGTTATGTACTATTTACAGTCTTTTGGACGAGCAGATGGATTTCACCTTTACCTTTTAAGTCTCAGGATATCACCTTACTAACCCTTATCTTGATCCCAGTTAACTATCTTACTTAGACAATACCTAGTAGCGTGTATCGACAGATAAACTTCAAATTACTATTGTAGTTATTTTTTCATAGTCACTACTCCTCTTTTGGAGTAAGTAGCAATAATGTAGGAGGAATTGTAATATTCTCAACCACTAAGATATCTATTAAAGTGAAGATAATACAATGCATGTGTGGGTATCAGTTCAGGTCAACAATTGCACTTCCTCTACATCGTTAATTCGCCAGGGTTTTCATAATCCTAGCTAAGGGTTTTAAGCAGCTCATTCTTGTGAAGTAATCAACAACATTCATGATTGAAAACATAAGATGAAATCACAATAATCACAAGTAAAAACCCAAAACCACAACTGTATTAATTAGCCGAAATCAATACAAGAAAGACCAAAATCGAATCTTGGAATCACAATATGTTTGTAAGTATCAAGAGTGTATAACTTCTACTAAAAATCATAAGGGGTATTTATAGTACATGAGGAAACCCTAAAATCAAATCTCGAACGAAAAAGAACAAAAAGGGGTGGTGGCCATATGTAGTGTCCATATGTGGCTTGGCCTTGGGTGCATGTTCCACATGCGTCCTAAGGCTGGGCGTATGTAACCACCGCATGTGCTCAAACAAAAACCCCTGCATCTTCTGCTCTTGGGATTTTGGACTTCTGACACATGTTTTGTCCACATGCCGTCCACATGTCCTACATGCAATCCGCATGTTGACATAGGTATGTGTCAGAAGTTCTTTTTCAGCTCTTTCACTCTCTGGATTATCAATTCTAGCACTTACCTTAGTATCATACAGACCACATCTGTACATGTGCTCCATATATAGACATAGGTAAGTGCTAGGCCTTCCAACACTTACAACCAAGCTTCAAATCTTCAAATTTTATCACTTGCTTTGATCACGTATAATCTAGAAAATATCACGAATACCCAAAATTGATCAAATTAAGTAACCAAAAACTCCATTTTCATTTTTTTTCATGAACTTAGTATCCAAAACCTAATATCCTGTAAAACATATCCAAAATGTAAAATATCTAACAAAACAACCTACGAAACTTGCATATTTTCCTTATTTTAAGCATCGAAAGTGCTATATTTCTATAGCACATCAGCACTCTCAACTTAGAAAGTTTGCATGTCCTCAAGAAACACAACACAACAAAATAAATACGTCGCTTAATTAGGAGAATCTAAGCTATTCAGGGCAGTCAATCAACACTTTAAGATCAAATCACAATACCCTCTCCTATATCACTTTTCAAGACTTACTACGTATAAACATGAAGTACAACAATGTGACACAATGGTATCAAGGTATGACACTATATTAGAAACATACAACCATGCATATGTACAAGTTACACTACCCAAACACGTAGACAACTAGCAATCTGACTCATGTACCCTCACAATAAAGATGTCCTATTTACTCATATGAAATAATACATGTCAATGCAGGGAGTCAAGAGATACTCATACTTAGAAGATAAGTTCCAATCAATGTGCATCAAATACCATAGGCTTGCCCTTATTTTCTTTACCTTAGCTTTTAGACAGTCAAATTAGGATCACAATAGGATTTTTCTTGGCTTGTAATGTAGGCTTGGAGGATGGTGTGGTACATATGGACATATCAAATGACTAAGCCTCCTTGTCACTACAGTAACCTTGGGGTCTCACTTATAAGCCAGTTTCTTTTTTATTCCATCCTTATTTCTTCCTTTTTATTCTTTATTGCATATTCAAGTTTGGAGTGATCTTTTATTCTTTCCTTTTCACCTTTTTCATAATTTTTATTTTCTTTTTTTATTGTTTTTTCTACCACACCCAGCCCTACTAACTTTTTCTCTTTATTTTACCTCTCTATATATCTACTTTACATCACACACCCCTATGATGGCCACACTTAGGTGATTTGACTGGGTTGAGGTGCTTAATATCCAAGGAGGAACGGGCTAAAATAGGTTATTGAAATACAAATGGGAAGGTGATAGGTGAAATAAGAAAACATGCTATAATGCCCAAAATATGGATCAAGGAACAATATTTCACATTGGGAAAGTCATTTAGGCTAAAAGTGGACTAAAATAAAAAATAACGTATGATTTTTTCTTAACCGACTATCCTATAACCTAGGCAAGACTAAATGAGCAAATTATAAATTCAACACACAAAGTGAATTAAGTAACATCTCACACACACATATAGCACAGAGTCAATATTACGAGCTACTACCTATTTTGTTCATGCAAGTGTTAGAAAGTGATCATGTCCTTAATCCTAATGCCATAACAAGATCCATAATATTCACACATATATACATTCACACAATTCTGAAATATAATTTTGGAGGGGTGTCATTTTTCTCAAAAATCAATAAAAAACATGACAGTTGCCCTAAATAATTAAAAATCTCCTAATTATATAAAAACACAACACAATTTAAAACAAAACATAGTACAACACAAATTTTAACCTAGACATGCTGGTTCTACAAATATATTGTAGCTGACAGGAAAAGAAACACGATAATAAAAACCTGCAATGGCTATGGTATACCCTACCATAACTAAAAACTACACACTATCCCCAATGTACTAAAATAATATAAAACAAAGGGAATGAGGACATACCTGGGACATACTAGGTGTCCGTGTCACGAGCATTCCCAGATGAGGGCATATTAACTGGTGAAGGCGGTGGTGGCGATGGTGCCCTATTAGAAGATGCACTCGTTGCTATCTCTGCATGTCTCTGCCTCTCAACAATATATCTATCGAATTATGTCTAACCCTTTCAAGGGCCTAGTTATATGGTATATTTGGATCCTGTAAGTCTACCATGTGACCTCTCTTGTCCCCAACTACCGAAACCTCCTCGTCATCCTCTACAAAGAAATAAAAATGCCTTGGTGTATATGAAGGTCATATCTAGACTACTGGGGTATGGCTGAAGGAGTGGCTAACACACAACTCTTTATGAAAGAGCGTACCTCTGCTCGCAATATATCCAACTCCTCCCTTATTTAGGCTAGATTCGACATCTCTATCTCTGTAAATTAAGATGTAACCCATCTCTAAAATGCATCAAAATATGCCTCTAAATTAAAAAATAGCTTAGATAGGATAACTTTCTATGCGGCCTCCTATCTAGCCTCTGTCCTTTCTCGAATCTAGTTTAAACCCATGATCGAATCTGCCCGTATAGTATCATCATCTCAATCTCAAAAACCCATAACCGAGCATTAGTTTCTCTCTTATTGTATATTAAGTTCTACAAGAACTCTTAAGATATCATAATCATACATGTAGCAGGAGCTGTAATGGATGGGTGAATAGGCTCTGAAGATACACCAACTAGCTCGAGGTTGAAGCCAGGGCTGATGAAGAAGTAGCTAGTTTCCCTCACCCTGAGTACTCAAATTTGGGGCCTCTCTCTACTCCTCTATCTTAAGATTAAAACTAACTCACACATCGCTTCCATGTACATCACCAGGCTTTGTGGAAATTGATGGGCCCTTAGTTTGGTCCCAGGGTATTGCGATAGGCTCATTAGATCTCCTAGAAAGGGCAGGGCATATCAGATCCGTCATACTCTTTGTCTGTACAATGGTTATCATACATACTCTCTTATCTACTGCCAAAATCTTAGGTATATCGGCCTTATCATATAATCTCTTAATCAGGAAAGAGAATGGCAAATTTTTGTCTCCCTAAATACTCTATCATGAATCTCATGCTGGAGAATGGCTGAAAAAGTAACATCATACCTGACCATCATACCAATAACTAAAGATACTCCTTTCCAAGTTAAAATATTATCTAAAGCAGTAGGGAATAGTTGATATTGGATGAGCAACCACCAAAACATGGCATCAAAGGTTAATGAACCTTATTTTATCACACCATGACCCTCGATCCATAGGGTCTCATCACCCAAAGGTGAAATAGAGCTGGCTATCTACTTAGCCATCTCAACTCTCTCTTTTCTATGCCTCGCCTCCTGCATAATGTGTCTATCACGTGCGACTCTCAGTCTAAAGTCACACTCTACTGTAGATGTGGGAGTGATATAGTCTGGACCAAAAATGACTCGGTAGATAGTCTTTATTGAAAGATCAACCCTGACCCCTCTTATAAGGGTCTGATTAATCCGTGGCTGCTCCATGTGTCTCATCAGGCATAGAAATTTGCACATTGGAAGAACTACTGTAGCACAGTATGATGCATAAAACTCTAAAACCGCAGCCGGGCTATAAGAACCGAGTGGTCTAGTTATCCACTCTAACTGATAACAATCAAAGAAAGACTATAATTGTAGTACTCGACTTAGCCTGGATAGATCAATCCTGTTCTCCTAAAAAATAAGCCTCTTGGGCCTGTTGGCCTATGAATACGATTATCTATATCAAATATACTCTGCATCTCTTCCACATACCACCTCAGATTTTCCTCCTCAATAGGTGCCTTCGAGGTATGTGTGGGTGCGAAACTCTGCCCCTGCTGTATTGGTGCCTCATGGGAAGCCTGTTCTGTACCCTTATTAGAATGGGATATATTTGACTACTGCACATGAATAGTAGTACCCTCCTTATTCTAGGGTACCGTTGATGACTCCTCCTGCTCCGCAGCCTCGGATGAATCCTGGGACCCCTCCTCAAACTGAGGGTTCTAAGCTACTCTCTATGTATCTAGATCTGGATTTGTCTCCTCTTTCTCCTTCTTATCTGATAGAGGATAATATGAAGGTGAACTTCGTACTAACTTTATCCTTGTTCAGGAAATATTTTCTCGGATAACCTCGATAGCCCGTGTGGCCTTAGTCCAAGACCTGGTTCTAGTGAAAGCTAACCGACTTACCCACTATGAATACTCAGGTAGCGGCTATCCCATCGTCCTTATTAAAATAGTCTCGGATATCTGGAACTTTTATCCTCTAGCCACTCTACGTGACACAATGTAAACTCTTTAAGTAGTGTAATCAGGTACTTCTTCATCAAACCATTAGGCTTGAGAGACTCATCCCATCTCCTTGATGTCTCTGCCTTCTTTTTCTTAGCATCTTTTGGTGCCATGTGTACATAGAAAACTCATCATTAGTTTCTAAAAAAGATAAGGGATTGCAAAAATTGAAGAAGAACTTAAAATTCTAAAAGTTTGAATTTTTTCTCAATTTCCACAAGCCTATAGCTTTATTTGAAGTCCTAACAAGTCCAATGTCTACACATATATCAAGGATCATGATTTTCAATGCAAACTACATGTCCAACCTTAGGTAACACTCTACTTGTTCAAGTTCAACTTCCATTTAGGGGTCTTAACCTTAGAATTTAATTCAAAATAAGGCCCCACATTGAGATTATAGGCTACTTCAAGGCTCTTACATACAAGCATGATAGATTCTATATGTTTTGCATGGGAATACACATATCAAATTATTTATTTGATAAATAAATAAATACATAACCATTCAGAGTCGAGAAAGTTACCTCTTTTATGATAATCCGGAAGTGAACAAAGAAGAAATCGAGCAAAACCCAAGTTAGAGCTTGTTTTTAGTGTGTTGGGACAAGTTGGTACCTCAAACAAGTTGCAATTTATCCATTATTTATGTGCGAGATTAGTTTATGATTAAAGAGAGAAGTTTGAATTTAAAGAGAAAAGTGAGGTTTTGGATGTTGAATGTGGCCTCCTCACCATTGAATCCGAACTTCAACTCTCCCCTTTCCATGTCAACATTGCTTTACCTGTGGCCATAAATGATCTTCACAGTATATTAGACATCTCGATGTCAAACTCATAGTCTATAATAATAAAGTTAGCCAAAAAGATGAAGCTATTAACTCTCACAACCACATCAAATGAAATTTCCACAGGTTTCTTCACCATGTGGTCAAACATCAATAGATACATTACAGTCTATTCAGGTAGGTTCAAGCCTAATTGCTTGAACACAACAGTGATGAGTGGTGAAATTACCACTCATTTGCACTAAATATTAATGCACGCTACTATGATTTGAATGTAAAAGTGAGACCTATTTGGGGTTAAATGTACTAATTCTCATACTTTTCAGGTGTACAAGCGTTGAGAAGAAAAGTAGAAAACTTGAGCTAAAAAGGATCAGAAGGGAAATTAAAGTGCAAGAGCTGGACGAGCTGATGCAGGATCAGGATCTAGCCCACGATCACGCTGATTAAAGCTAGTCAACCAAATGTGATCATGATGTATAAAATGCAATCGTAGTGAGTGCAATCACTATCAATCTTCTGCAAACCCATGAGGGTGGAAAATGGCTTAACGGTAGAAACATCATTTTGACCAGCCGACTCCAAATCCTATTTAAAGCTCAAAACCTTTTCATTCTAGGCGTACATCATTCCATAACCTATCTCCCATCCTTAGTTTAGGGTTTTTGTAATTTCTTGGAGCTTGGAGCAAGACTTATACTAATTTTGAGCTAACAAGACATTAGAGTGACTTTTAAGTGTAGAGTAGGCTTTACCCATTGAAGATTCATTAGATTCTAAACTGTGGTTTGACTTCTCTTTTATTATCTTATGGATAAATTTAATGGAAATATTGGTTTATTTGTGTTTATTATCATTATGAGTTGCTAGATATACCTCTTTGGATTATGCTTGATTAGGGTGCAACTATGTGTGGGTTGTGATATTTTTGTGTAGATTTGAGTTTGTTAATGATGGGTCCTATTATTGTTTGATTAAATTGCTTGGTATTTGATGGGTGAAAGCTCCAAACTCTAGAAAGCTCAAGTCCATATTCGAACGAAGGGTTTTGGATGAACTTTGGCAATCCATATCATCCTTGAAAGAGGGATGTAAAGACCAAAACAATGATATACAATTATGTGTATAATTTGCTAATCTATCACAATCTTAGACATAAAGGTGGTTGTGAAGTTAACTATACCATGGGTATCATCCTAGAAATAGGGATGCCTTGTTTGAGGTATTGGGTGGTTTTGATAGACACACTTGTTAGGTGCTCGAAAGAGCCAATCGGTGAAATCCTTGTGGTTTTGTTGAAAAACTAACTTCATGGATATTATACCTAGACTACCATATCATCAATGATTAGAATTTGTATGGAATTATCATGTTCCCATGCACATCTTGCCCCTAGGAAAGTATATCTTGAGATCCCTTCTAATTGATTACACTCTAATTGTTCTTAGTCTTAAATTAGTACCTTAGAAGCCCAATATTTGCATTCATATTTGACACGATTGAAAATCCCCAAATTATTTTGTACCATAAGTTTGAGTTTTAGCAAGCACTTCTATTTCGAACCTACTTAATCTCTACTCCCATTGTTCCCCGTGGATTCGACCCCAACTCTTAGTTAGGAAAATATATTGACAATGACCTCCTTACACCTAAATTGACGTGTAAGTTGAGCGTTATCAAAAATGGTGCCGTTGTCGGGGAACAATTTGATGTATTAAGTTAGTTTGGAATTTTAGCTTACTTGCTTAAATTCGATCTTGTAAACATTTGTTAGTTATTCTTTTTTGTTTCTTGTTTTAGGTAGATTTTTAGTTATGGTTATTTGTTAATATATTGCATCATGGAATAAATGTGGATTTGGTGGTTGGTAGTCATACTTCAATGACCCATGTCCATAGAGTGGTGGACCCCACTTTCAGTGAGATTACAGATGTGCTCCCCGGGGAGAGATATGTGCACCATCTCAACCCTCTTGGGAGAATGATTGTTCCTTATATGGTGGTCAAGATGGGCATCAGAACCATTGTCTAAATGCCCCCTCCCCTGTTATGCTAACCCAGTTTCTAGTTCTTCTTATGATTTTAATAGGTCTTATGATAAGGAAAGCAAGGAATGAAGCATAAGAAGTGGTGGTGTTGAAGAAATTCTTCAAAGTATATTGGAATTAACAACAATGGCAGAGGAGGAAACAACCATTATACACAGGGAATTTGGAGAGAAATTCAAGAAGATAGAAGATGTGGGCATGGAATTTAACACTTCAAACACCACAACCATGCTCGCCCTTCTAAATGATCATGATATTAAAAAATTCTCGATGATTTCCTAACCAACCAATCCAACATGAGAGATGATTCCAAAATGGAGGAAATGGTACTAGAGTCAAAAGAAGAAGCCAAGCCAATCCTATATATCGACTCTAGTCCATTTCGAGGTGAGGATACCAAAATAAAGACAACTCTAAAATTTGGGAAAAGACCTCATTCTAACCATTTCTCAACATTAAGTGTGGTGGAGTTGATGATAATTAATCCATTCGAGAAAATATTGAATGATGGTGAGAATGAATTATTTCCTTATATCCCAGAGTTTGTCTTTCCAAAAGGGTATACTAAGACCCCAATCTTAAAGGCCAAGAAGCTTAAAGATCGATGTCCAATTAGTGGCTTTTTAATATTCTAATTGTTACCCAATGAGCCCATACAAAAGTTTGATGCTAAATTAGGCAAACAGTTTAAGTCTTTAAAATACGTGATAAAACATTCATCATCATGCCCTTACATTTGCCCAATGTACCTCATAGATATAGCGATAAAAAATTGGGCAGGAAATTCAAATCCTCTAAGTGGAGACACAAATGAGGATTAAAAATATATTGTGCTGCGATGATAAATAAGGTGCTTGATTGGAGGCAACCCATCATTTTTCATATTTTTATTTATATGTTTTTTGAATAATTCACATAATTTTCATATTTTGTAAGCACTTTGGATAGGTTGGAAGCCAAAAATATGGGATAACCAAGTTTAGAATTATGGCAGCCACGTATAAAAATAGAGCAAAATAGAGGAGTAGATGGCCTCAGTTACCGCAGTCGCGGGTTGTCGATCGCACCTACTAGGCCACGATCACACCTCTGTATCCAGCCTTCCACATGGTTATCAATGCAATTTTAGGGAGTCCTTTTACCCTCATTATGTTTTTTGTGTTGTGTAGTGATATCACTAAGTCCTTTAGTTGGGGGTATGGGACTTTTCTTGTGTGTATTCATTGGTTTACAATACTTGAACTTAGTTTGCGTGAATCATGGAACTTTTGTGAATTGATTATTTTCATTTTTATATCTCTTTTACTTATAATAATGATGGTGGACGAACATCCCCCTATGATGAATTGAGTGACAACATTCTTAAGAAAAGCTCATCATGATAGAGTTTTGAGCCACAGATGCAGGGGAAGTCTGAGTACCTATGGAATTATGGAATTGGGATCTCACTTATACCATTGGTGAAGCCTGAGTAGCCATATGGATGATTTGCCTATATTGAGCCACAATATGAGACCAAGGCTTGGGTTATTGCCATGGTTAGTAAATTTTGCATGGCGCAAATTCAAAAAGAACACCCTCCTCCATCCAAAAGTTTTTAGAAATCAAAGGCAATAGACATGAGTGGCATTGTAACAATTCTTTTTCTCTTTTTGTGACCCCAAATTTTGACTTATGAAAACTGGTAGATATTTTATTTTTGTCTCTAGAGGGAGGGGTAATTGACCTTCTATCGCAAGTTTGTATGCCATGTGTGGTGAGCTATTTGTCTAAATCTCATGTGTACTTGTACCATATAGAACTTGTCCCTTTAGTCTCTCAAGGCTAATTTTGATTGTGCTTGGTTGGGGATATGATCTTAGGCCATCTTTGTAACTTTGGAAGTCCACTCTAGCCTAAAAAGCCTACCATTGCATAGTTGTTATCCCTAGTCACCCATTTTGAGCCTTTGAACCTTTCTTTGGCAAGAACATTACAAACCATAATCCCTTCTCTTATCCCTCTTTTGAATTCTATCCCCTTGAACTTAATAGTGCAAATTAAGGCTAAACTCCTAAGTTGGGGTGGTGAATTTTGGAAGAGTAACTTTGGGCTACAAAGTTATAAGTGAGTGCCTAAGAGCTTAAGAATTGAGAACAAGTGTAGAACAAAAATAAAGGACCTAATAAAGGAAAGGAAAGCACGAAGTATGCAAGAAAAAGAATGAAAAGAAAATGGGTGCACCAAGGAAATAAAAGGAGGCACATGTGTAAAGAGTGAAAACAAAAGAAGTGGCTCATAATCAAAAGAAGGATAAAATAGTGTGATGTAGATGTTCAAAGATGGTAAATCCTTGATGTTCCTAAATTTTATCTTACCTTACTCCAAAACCTACATTATAAGCTCTAAAATCACTTTTTGATCTTTAATTTAGTATATTCATTATAGTGGCGATTGAAAATAGGGGCAAGCCTATGGTATGGTACTTGTTAACATCGAGAGTTATTGAGAAAGAGAGAGAGTTTTGCACTTAAATTCCATGTTCAATATTTGATAACTTGGTTTGTGGAATTTTCTTTCTTATGAGAAGGCATGTAAACAAGTCAAGGTGGGTGATTTTGTCATCTCCCAAAAAGCGAGGAAAAAAGAGTATAATGTGGTTGAGTTCAAAGAGGAGTCATTTCTAGAGTATTAGTGATGGACAAACCACTATTGCAGTGAGTACAATCGCGACCAATCCTCCGTGATCGCATGAGGACAAAAAATAGCCGAAAAGCAGAAACGTTATTTTGACCAGCCGACTGCAAATCCCATTAGGCATACATTATTCCATTACCTATATCCCATCCTTATTTTAGGATTTTTGTAATTTCTTGGAGCTTGGAGCAAGACTTGTACTAATTTTGCGATAACCATTAGAGTAACTTTTACGTGTAGATTTGGCTTCACCCATTGAAAATTCATAGGATTCTAAAGTGTGGTTTTCCCTCTCTTTATTCTCTTATGGATAAATTTGATGGAAATATTGGTTTATTTATGTTTATTATCATTATCAGTTGCTAGATCTAGCTTTTGGGATTATGCATGATTAGGGTTCAATTATATGTGAGTTGTGATTTTTTGTGTAAATTTGAGTTTGTTAATGATGGGTTCTATTATTGCTTAATTAAATTGCTTGGGATTTGATGGGTGAAAGCTCCAAACTCTAGAAAACTTAAGGCTATCTTCGAAAGAAGGGTTTGGGTGAACTTTAGCAATCATATCATCCTTGAGAGAGGGATGTGGAGACCAAAGCAATAATATAAAGTGTTTTAGATTGGCACACTTGTTAAGTTCTTGAAAGAGCCAGTGGGTGAAATCCCTGTGGTTTTGTTGAAAAACTAGCTTCAAGCACATTAGACCTAGCCTACCATATTATCAATGATTAGAATTTGCATCAAATTATCATGTTCCCATGTATATCTTGCCCCTAGGAAAGTATAATCCTAAGATCCATTCTAATTGATTACACTCTAATTGTTCTTAGTCTCGAATTAGTCCCTTAGAAGCCCAAGATTTACATTTTCATCTGACACAATTGAAAACCCCCAAACCATTTTGAACCATAGGTTTAAATTTTAGCAAGAACTTCCGTTTCTAACCTACTCAATTGCCACTCACATTATTCCCCATGGCTTTGACCCCGACTCTTAGTTAGGTAAATATATTAATAATGACCACCTTGCACCTAAATTGATATGTAAGTTGAGTATTATCATCCATCAACATCAAATTTATGCTAGCTCTTAAGTCACCTAAGGATTTGGCGAATTGGGATGACCCAATAGTGCATGGTATAATGAATGATCCGGGATCACCCTTTTTCAAGGACAAATACCTAGTAGTGACTGCATCAAAGTGGTACAAGCCATCAACATCCTCAATTATAGCTCCTTTCTTCATTGTAACCTGTTAATTCATAGACCTTGCATATCCAAGCATCCGCTACAATGCCTCAAGATGAGGATAATTCAAGCTCAACTCTTTAAGAATCTTAATAAATCACTTAAATTTTCCTTTCTCTATTTTCTGATTTAGTTGTTGTGGAAAAGGTGGGGGTGTTCTTGGAATTTGTCTTATTTTCTGCTCAACAATCGGGCCCTTTCTTCTTTTCTTACCAACTACATCATTACCGTTGTTGCCTTTTCTGACTTCATAATTAGTATCTCATCAATAAAATCCTTATCATGTTGTCTCTTTTACAGTACGTAATAGGGGGTCTATAGTAGTCATACCACTCCTTGTGGTAATGGCAAGAACATGACCGTCATTTTATAGATTTTAAATAGTGTTTCTCGAAAGGGTTCTCGGCTGTCTCTGGTTTAGTGTTACTGACATCAACTTAAACTGGTTCTTCAACTGCTTAATTGCAGTGGCATGAGATTTGACCTTCTAGGTCAACCCTGAAATGTCTACCCTAATCTCCTTAAGGCTAATATCTTGATTTTCTTGAACCTTTACTAGCTTAGTCAACATCTTTTCTATTCTTGATTCTGCATCTCTTTTGCCAGGTGGAATGTACCAATCTCCCCTCTCTCTGTAGTAATTCTTCTTTCTCTAGTCACCATCTCACTTTCTACTATGGTCTCTGTATCTGTCAAAGTAGTTTTGACCTTGTTTTCCTTACCCTTGGTCTCGAAAACCCGCCAACTAACGACCCAGATAATTTGCTTCCTCCTTTAATTTTGAGTCGTATACTTTGGAATTTGAACTCTGTACTTCTACTGCATTCACTTTCTCAGAACTCGCTATTGCAAACTACTTTCCTAGTAACCCTAGATCAGTTCTTAGTAGTGTAATCTCTTGCGCTACTAAATCATCATCTATTTTTTGGTTGTAGGAGGTACCAATAGAATATGTTCCAGATCCCTTCTCAGCCTCTCAGGTTTTCCACCTTCATTTAGTAAGCGAGATCTGATCTATTATCTCTGAAGCTGCCTTCCAACATTGTTTCATAAAAGATCCTATAGAGATGGCTTCTGCCATGGCTCTAAAACTGATGGTCAAGGCTCTATAAAATATCTCCAATAAGCTCGGCCCTGACATCTAATGGTTGGGCACCATACTTAGCCTCTTCTTAAACCTGAACCATGGCTTATACATAGATTCTAACTGTAGCTACCTGGAATTATAGATCTCTTCCTTAAGTTGCAATATCCTAGATGGAGGAAAGAACCGATTCAAGAATCGCCTGCGTAACTCATTCTTATGTGACCCCTTATGTGCCTATGCACTTTGGTTTTGGTCTTAAAAGTATTTTTGACCCCTTTTCTATCTCGACTCTAATGGGTGATTCTATAGTTGCAAGATAAATCTATAGGGGTTGTATGGTGTCTATCTTTCATAGATACATTGGTGGATTCGGTAGAACTTGATATGGTGAATTTTGATGTTATCTTAGGGATAGATTAGCTTTATTTGTTTGATTTTTCTATGAATCATAGGACCCAAATAGTCAGTTTCCATTTCCCTAATAAATTGGTAATTGAATAGGAGGGAAGTTCCTTAGTGCCCAAAAAGAGGTTTATTTCCTATCTTAGAGCTTGGAGGTTAATTATCAGAGGGTGTCTTTATTACCTAGTTTGGGTTAAGGATTCTAATTATAAGGGTATCTATTTGCAGTTTGTCCCTATGGTTAATGAATTTCTTTAAGCCTTTCTCAATGATCTTCCTAGAATTTCTCCTAATAGAGAGATATATTTTGGGATCAATTTTCTATCGGATACTCGTACCATTTCTTGTCCTCCTTATAGGATGGGTCCAATTGAGATAAAGGAGTTGAAAGAGCAGTTAAAGAATCTTTTTGATAAGGTGTTCATCTATCTTAGTGTTTCTGTATAAAGTGCTCCTATATTTTTTGTGTGAAACAAAGATGAGTCTCTTTGGATGTGTATAGACTATCGGTAGTTGAATAAGGTGATAGTGAAAAGTAAGTACCCTTTTCCTAGGATTGATGACCTTTTCGATTAACTTCAAGGTGCTATATTTTTCTTTAAGATTGATCTTCGTTCAAGCTATCATTAGTATAAAATTAGGGAGATTGATATTTCCAAGACTACTTTTTGAACCCAATATGGTTATTATGAGTTTTTGGTTATGTTATTTGGGTTGACTAATTCTCTAGCTGCGTTTATGGATCTTATGAAGTGGATTTTTGGATAGTTTCTGGATTTGTTTGTTATTGTCTTCATTGGTGACATCTTGGTGTACTCTAAGCGTAAGGAGGATCATGCCAATTATCTCTAAATTATGTTGCAGACTCTTAGGGACCAGAAGTTGTATGTGAAGTTTTTTAAGTGTAGGTTTTGGCTGAATATTGTGACTTTTCTTGGGTATGTTGTTTCTAGTAAGAGGATCAATGTGGATCCATAGAAAGTTGAAGTAGTTAAGAAATAGCCTACACCCACGACTCTAACCGACATTAGGAGCTTCTTGGGTTTGCCTGGATATTATAGGAGGTTTGTAGAGAGTTTCTCTTTTATTGTTGCTCTGCCTATGAAGTTAAATGAGAAGAAGGTTAAGTTCTTATGGTTCGATCTTGTGAGGGTAGTTTTGAGATGTTGAAGGATAAGTTGACTTCTACACCAGTTTTAACCCTGCCCGAGGGTACTGACAGATTTATTGTGTATTGTGATTCAGCTTGTGTGGGAATAGGTTGTGTTTTGATGTAGTATGTTAAGGTTATGGCCTATGATTCTAGGCAGCTTAAGGTTCATGAGAGGAATTATCGAACTTATAATCTAGAGTTGGTTGTTGTTGTTTTTGCTTTTAAGATTTGGTGCCATTATTTATATGGGGTGCATGTGGATATATATTCAGATTATAAGATCTTGCAGTATGTGGTTATGAATAAGAAATTGAATCTCAGGCAGAGGCGGTGGCTAGAGCTACTTAAGGATAATGACATAAGCCTTCACTACGATCTAGGTAAAGCTAATGTTGTTGCTGATTCTCTTAGAAGGTTGTCTATGGGGAACTTATCCCACATTGATGAGGAGAAAAGAGGAATGATGAAGGATATTCATAGATTGGCTGACTTGGGAATTCGTCTCTTGGATTCTGAGAATGGGGGAATTATTGTTTAGGAAGTGGTAAAATCATCTCTTGGTGCTGAGGTGAAGAAGAAGAAGGCTTTGGATCCCATACTTATGCAAATTAAGGATGATGTGGGTTAGCAAAAGGTTATGGCATTCGAGCTTGGGGAAGATGGCATCTTGAGGTATCAAGGTAGGTTGTGTGTTCCTGATGTTGATGGGTGTGAGAACGAATTTTGACTGAGGCTCATAAGTCTAGATATACAGTTTATCCGGGTTAAACTAAGATGTACCATAACTTGAAGGAAATCTTTTGGTAGAATAATATGAAGAGAGAAGTGGCAAACTATATGACTAAGTGTATGATTTATCAGCAGGTCACAGTTGAACATTTGAGGTTTGGTGGCATGTATCAAGAAATAGTTACCCATGTGGAAGTGGGCGATAATTAATATAGACTTTATTATGTGTCTTCCACGATCTCATAATCAGTATGATTCTATTTGGGTCATTATGGATAGGATGACTAAGTTTGCCCATTTCTTGCCTATGAGGACTAACTGCTCAAGAGAGGATTATGCTAAGTTGTTCATTCAAGAGATAATCAGGTTGCACGGAGTACCTATGTCCATTATTTCAAATCGAGGTACGTAGTTCTCTTCTAATTTTTGGCATGTGTAACACTCCGAGTCTGTACCCCAGATGCTACACGGTGCTCATAATCTCGAGGGTCTACAAGCTAACCCATGACTGGTACTTACTGCAATAACTAAATAATATTACTATAATTATGCGGAAATTAGGCGGAAACTTGCCATAAGGTTCACAACTATACATAAATACTGAGTACAGTACATCAATACCAAAACTGAATATCTGTCTATAAATACTCTAATCCGAAAAACCTCTATTGTTTGAACAAGGAGTTAATGGGACAAGTACCCAACTAACTCCGATTACTAAAATAAACTGAGTACTAAAATACTAGAATAATAAATTTGTCCTCAAACTATAAGTACTCACCACTAAGTCTGCTGTTGATGGATCGGGCTGCTATGTATGATCGGGAGCCCATGCATCTGGACATATGATATAAGACATCATAGCACAAAAGAAAGGCATGTGTCAGTACTTAAAATATACTAGTATGCTAAGTGAGGTACGCTGAGATACATGAGTTCATATGCATTAACAATACTGACTGAATAACATGAGTATAACTTAATAAGAGTACGTGCATGAATACATAAACTGTAACTGAGGTTATGATAACACTGGATACTGAGTTCTGAATTACTGATTTACTGATATCTGAGTCTACTGATACTGCATAATTGATAGCTGAATGGCTGTATCTGACAATCCTAATTCTGTGGAACTGTACTGAGTTCCGTACTGAACTGAGTGACTATATCTGACAGTCCTAATTTCTATAGAACTGAACTGAGTTCTATTTTGAAGACTAAAACTGAGACTGTGAGAGGTAATCATCTAACCGACATGCCTCTTTCTAAATAGATTGGGGTCCAACCTATAACCCCAGTTGGATGGGTGTCAGTACCATGCCATGGGTAAAGACAAGCTATGAGTTAACCCTCTCTAACAGAAAGCTCTTTCGTCAACCCTCGCTGGTAGGAAAACTCGTATGAGATATATCAACCCTAGTCTGGAAGGAAGATATCTCAACCTACACTAGCTATGTAGTTCTATAATGCAGGGACTGCTACTAAGGATCAAACCCTCTGCTGGCAGGAATGCCCCTAGCCCTGGGTTCGCTCAGTGTTGAATCCTACTCCCAACTGAATAGACACTGAACTAATTCCTAGTTCATACTAGGCTTGACTAAACTGTTAGTGATTATACTGTCTGACTAAACTGAACCAAGTTTATTGAGTTCAGTTGACTGAAGGAATTATACTGAATTTTTGTAACTAACTAAATTTATCGAGTTTGAACTGAATACTTAACTGGACTGGACTGATACGTAGTCTACTAGTTTTTCCTGAGTTTTGTAACTGATTGAGAGTACTATTGATCATGACATGACTTAGATTATTCTATAACTAACACTGGATCTAGGTTAACAACTAAATTATCAGGTATTAAATACCCCTAGGACTCGATAGCATGAAAAGTAAAGCATCACATGACCGTGCATAGCATAAAATGTACACTTGTTCATAATGTATCTATAGAGGCATTTTATCAAACACTTGAATGGCATGAACTAGTATACATAATAACATGATATAATCTCACTATTTAATTCATATGAACAACTAATCAAACACTTAGAAGGCATTGTATATGCACATAGAACTAATCAACACATGAGCATCACATTTTCAAGGCTTTAACATGAATTCACATGATACTACATACATAATAATTGTTTTTACATAAATCTTGCACTTAATCATGGAATAGAATCCCAATCAGCATTATAATCATGAATATACTTGAATCCAAATCATGGAAATCATGAAATCAATTTATTTAAAGTTTAAAAGAGTTTCTTCGACTCCAAGGGTGGAAGGGACCCTTCGACGAACACTTGTCATACCTTAAAGCTTGAATTTTGAAAGAATGATGGATTTCCTTAGAACTTGGATTCTTGAATGTGATGAACTAGGATTTGTTCTTGAAAAATTCTAGAGAGAATGAGTAAATTTTGCCTTTTGGATGATTTAATTACATGTTTTGGGAGATGATATAAGATTGGAAATAACCTATTTACCCCTCTGTACGCGGGTTTTAATTACTAAAAACTAGACTAGCGACGAGCAGACTGCATTATTAGCATCTACGCGATTGCCAATACGCTGCATCGAGTTTGCATTGATTCACTGGAATTTGCACTGGGATCTAGAGAAAAATATTCATCGACGCGATAGGAGAAGCGACACATCTATATAGCATTGATCCACTGGTTTCGACTTCCAAATATGTTTCAAACGAAGTCCAAAAAATCTAAAACTTATCTGGGAACACCCACTGACATTCCTGATCATGATTCAACCTAAAAATCATTACTTTAAGGTCATGAGGATCATGAAAAAGAATCGCCAACTTATGAAGGATAAAATAACTCTAAGTATGAACACTTAGCTGAATTTTTTTAAGTCTGGGACCCCTTACTAGCTTTTATAGGACTGAATCAAGCTTAGGATTTTGCGGGGTCTTACAATATCTCCCCCTTGGGAATATTCATCCTCGTATAATACTGAATAAGCTAAAAATACTGATAGATTGAATTTAGGTACTGGATATGAACAACTGCAACATGATTTCATAATTGACACTACTGATATGATGAAATTTCATACTGAACATGCATATCTGATGCATGAGTATATAGTTGAACATGATTCATGGATGCATGACTGGGATTGCTAATAAGCTGAGTTTCTCATGATGAACATTTATATCTGATGCATGAAGTCACAACTGAATATGCAATGGTAACTGATACCAAGTCTATAAAGGAAAATATGAGCATGAAACTAAGTAAGTTCAAGGAAAAACTATTACCTTGTGCTAAGTCTGAGTTTGCAGTGAAGAGGTGAGGATACTTGGTCTGTATATCTACTTCTGCTTTCCAAGTAGCTCTCATAATGGACTAATTCCACCAAAGAACTTTGACAAGAGGTACCTCTTTGTTCCTCAGTCTGCGAATCTGATAATCAAGGATTTTGACTGGTATCTCCTCATAAGAGAGGCTGTTCTGAACGTCTATACTCCCTACAAGGACTACAAATGCTGGGTCACCTATGTATTTATTTAGAAAGGATACATGAAACACTGGATGGACTGAAGCTATGTCTGAAGAAAACTCAAGCTCGTAAGCTAGCTTTCTGAAATGGCTGAGAATTCGGTAAGGATCGACATATCGGGGACTGAGCTTCCCCTTCTTGCCAAACCTCTTTACTCCTTTCATAGGAGAGATTTTCAAATACACATAATCACTAATATCGAATGCAATATCCTTTCTCCATACACCTACATATAATTTCTGTTGGCTCTGAGCTGTCTTAAGCCTTTCCCTGATCAGCTGAACCTTTTCCAAGGTATCAAATACCATGTCAGGCCCTACCACTGTGGCCTTACCTACCTCAAACTAAAAAATGGGATACCTACATCTCCTCCCATAAAGTGCCTCAAATGGAGCTATCTTAATGCTGGAATGATAACTGTTGTTATATGCAAACTCAATCAAAGGTAAGTGGTTATCCCTACTACCTTTAAAGTCTATCGCACACGCTCATAGCATATCCTCTAAAGTCTGAATGGTCCTTTCTGCTTGGCTATCTGTTTGAGGGTGAAAGGCTGTACTGAGGTGAACTTGGGTACCAAGACCCTTCTGAAATGCCTTCCAGAAATAAGAGGTAAACTGTGTACTTTATCTTAGATAATAGATAATGAAACTCCGTGCAATTTGACCAACTCTCTAACATAGAGTTTGGCATAGTCCTCAATTGAATAAGAGGTATGGACTGGTAGGAAATAAGATGATTTGGTCATCCTGTCTAGAATGACCCAAACTAAATCATGCGGATGACGAGTACGAGGCAAACCCATCACAAAATCCATGTTCATCTCTTCCCACTTCCAAGTGGGGATACTGAACTCTTGCATAGACCCACTAGGTTTCTGATGCTTAATCTTAACCTACTAATATGTCGAGAACTTAGCTACAGAGTCTACAATGTCTCTCTTCATCCCACTCTACCAATAAATCTCCCACAAATCATGGTACATCTTAGGGGCCCCTAGATGAATATTAGAACGCGCACCATGCGCTTCTACAAGAATCTGCTGTCTCAGGTGATCTATACTTGGCACACATAGCCGACCCTGACAACGCAATACACCATCTCCCCCTTGGGAGAAAATATCTATCTTCTGATCTTTGAAGGATTATTTTAACTTAACTAGGCTGGGATCCCTATCTTCCTTTTCCTTCACCTTAGAAATAGAGATGATTATGAACTACTCTATACCCATACACTACCTTTTGTTGAATAGACTAAGCGGAAACCTAGTCGAGAAAATTGATAAACTTCCTAAGCTAGTTTTTTTTTACCATCATCCACATGAGCAACACTACCCATAGATATCCTACTTAGAGCATTACCCGGATGATACAAGAAGCTCATGTCATAGTCCTTCAACAACTCCAACCACCTTCTCTGACGGAGGTTTTGGTGTTTTTGAGAGAACACATACTATAGGCTCTTATGGTCAGTGAACACATTAACGTGCACACCATACAAGTAGTGCCTCCAAATATTTAAGGCAAATATTACTTCAGCTAACTCAATATCATGAGTTGGATAGTTCTTTTCATGGGGCTTAAGCTGTATAGAGGCATAGGCTATGACCTTCCCTCTTTGCATTAAAACACACCCCAAACTAACTATGGAAGTATCACAGTACACAAAAAAGCCATCTGAACCACCTGGTAGAGTCAAACCTGGGGCTGTAGTGAGTCGAGTCTTCAACTCCTAAAAACTCTCCTCACAAGAATTTGACCACTAAAATTTGACCTTATTCTGAGTCAATCTAGACATAGAGGATGCAATATATGAAAAACACCTTAATAAACCATTGGTAATAGCCATTCATACCCAAGAAACTCTAGATATCTGATTAAGAGATGGGTCTGTATCAGCTTTGTACTGCTTTGGACTTTTGGGGATCAACTCTAATGCCATCACCAAAAATGATATGGCCAAGAGAAGTTGCTGACCTTAGCAAAAATTCTCACTTATTGAATTTGGCAAATAACTGATGGTTTTTGAGATTCTGTAATACTATTCTGAGATGGTTTGCATGATCATGCTCACTGTAGGAGTAGACAAGGATGTCATCTATGAAGACTATGATAAACATGTCCAAGTACTACTTAAACATATGGATCATCAAGTCCATGAAAGCTGCTGGGGCATTAGTAAGACCAAATGACATGACTAAGAATTCAAAGTGACCATATCGAGTTTTGAAACCTATTTTTGGAATGTTACATTCTCTGACTCTGAGCTGATGATAGCCTAATCTGAGGTCTCTCTTAGAAAAGTTACTAGCACCCTGAAGTTGGTCAAACAAGTCATCAATTCTGGGAAGTAGATATTTATTCTTGATCATGACTTTATTTAGCTGACGGTATTCTCTGCACATTCTGAGAGAACCATCTTTCTTATGCATGAATAGAACTGATGCACCCCACAGAGACACACTGGGTCTGATGAATCTCTTATCTAGGAGATTTTTCAACTATTCTTTTAACTTCTTAAGTTCTGTAGGTGCCATCCTGTATGAAAGAATAGATATGGGCTGAGTATCTGGAAGAAGGTCAATTCTGTAGTCAATTTCCCATTTGGGAGGAACTCTGGGAAGATCTTTGAGAAATATATCTAGGAATTCACATGCTACTAATGCTGACTCAAGAGTAGGGGTTTCTGATCTAGAGTCTTAGACTCGAATGAGATGGTAGACACATTCCTTAGATGTCAATTTTCTTGCCCTAAGGTAGAAAACAAGATGACACCTAAGTACTGAAGTACTACCCCTTCACTCTAGGATGGGCTCACTCGGGAACTAAAAATGGACAATTCTATTTCTATAGTCGACTAGGGCATAGCAGGAATGAAGCCAATCCATGCTGAGAATGACATCAACATCGATCATCTCTAATTCTTTTAAGTCTGCTGAAGTGACTTTCTCAGACACCATAACCAAAAAGTTCCTGTATACCCACTGGACTATGATAGATTTTCCCACTGAGGTAGAGACTGAGAAAGGCTCTACTAGAATTTCAGGACTGACTCCAAATTCAATATCTATATAAGGAGATATAAAAGACAAAGAAGCTCCTATATCTAGCAAATCATAAACATGCAAATGATAAATTTGTAATGTACCAGTGACTACATCAGGAGAACTTTCCCGATCTTGTCGGGATTGAAAACATAGAGTCTATTTGGGCGTTGCCTACTAGTGGCACTGGAAGTGGCACCTTACTAATTTGGACAATCGGACTGAGCTGAGGGATGATTATACTGACTCTGCGAACCCACCTGAGGATACTTTCTAACTCTTTGGACTGGCTTGCTACATTTGAAACATACATCACTACCAGCTCTGCAGATACCCTGATAGTTTCTGCCATACTTTTAGCAGAGAGGATTTGTTCAGGCGCTACTAATACTACCCTAGGGTTTAGGGCCTGGTGCCTTATCTCTATTTCCATCTCTAAATTTCAGCACGACGGCACTGGCTGAGGACTGAGTTGGGACTAAGGATTTTGGGCAGAAATGAGAATGATTACCACCCTCTAACTTAGACTGGGTGAATTTAAAGCTATCTATTCTAGATCTTTTGTTCTCTCTCTCTCTTTCTCTTTATTCTTAGCCTCATCTATCTGCTGAGCATGGACCATGATCTTTGATATATCTATATCCTTAATCAACATTGTGGTCCTACACTTTTTGACCACACTATTAGACACGCCAGACACAAACTTACTTATCTTAGATCTACTATCTGCTACCACATGAGGAGCTTATCTGGATAATTGAGTAAACTTGAGAGAATACTCTTGTACCATCATGTTTCCCTATTTTAAATTTATAAACTCCAAAAACATTCACTTTCCTCAAGTCTAGCAAAAAGAACCTATCCAGAAAAGCAATAGCAAACTCCTCTCTTTCTATGGGCCCTACATATGCGGCCCTCTCTATTTTCCATTATTTGAACCATGAGTGAGCCATATCCTGCAATTGATATGCCGCTAACTCGGAACTCTCACTAGCTATCACCCTATAATATCTGTAACACTCTACACCTGATCAAAAAATTCTTATGGGTCCTCATCTGACTTTGACCCATTAAAAAATGGAGGGTTTATTCGAGTGAAGTCCTGAATCCTAGCTACAATAGTATTGGCCACTGGGTTAGCTAGAATAGCAGCTGGGCATTTAGTATGGGCTGCCACTGAATGAGCTAGGGTAGTGAAAGCTACTCTAAATTTAGTGTGGGAGATATGTTCGTCCAGGGGATCTGCTTGAATGGGCTGAGGTGCTGACTGATTTCTGGTTCTTCTTTCATTAGTCTTTTTGGGAGGTATGTTCTATAAATGAAAATAAGAGACTGGATTAGACTGAGAATTTAACTTGAGTGTGTGCTCACCCGTACAACATGATTACTGAAAGAAGGGAAACTTTTCCTAAAATATCTAATAGCCTCCAATCCATAAGTTTGGTGCATTACACACCCATGCACAAGACTCTATTAGATGCAACTTTTAGACTTCTTAGGACTCTATTGAACCTTAGGTTCTGATACCAAGTTTGTAATGCCCCGAGTCTGTACCCCAGATGCTACACGATGCTTATAATCCCAAGGGATCATAATCTAACCCATGACTAGTACCTGGTACAATAACTAAATAATAATACTGTAATTATATGGAAATTAGGTGGAAACTTGCCAGAAGGTTCAAGACTTTAAATAAATACTGATTATGGTACAACAATATTAAAACTGAATATCTATCTATAAATTCTCTAGTCTGAAAAGCCTCTACTGTCTGAACAATGAGTTGACTGGATAAGTCCCCAACTAACTCCGACTATTGAAATAAATTAAGTATAGAAATACTGGAATAATAAATATATCCTTGAACTATGAGGACTCACAACTAAGTCTACTGCTGATAGATCGATTTGCTATGTATGATCGGGAGCCCGTGAATCTAAACCTATGATATAAGACATCATAGCGCAAAAAAAAGGTATGCGTCAGTACTTTGAATGTACTGGTATGCTAAGTGACGTAGGCTAAGATTCATGGGTTTATATGCATAAATAATACTGACTAAATAACATGAGTATAACTGAATGAGAGTACATGCATGAATACGTAAGTTGTAACTGAGGTCATGATAACATAGGATACTGAGTTCTGAATTACTGATTTACTAATATCTGAGTATACTGATACTGTATAACTAATAGCTGAATAACTATATCGGACAGTCCTGATTCTATGGAACTGTACTGAGTTTTGTACTAAACTGAGTGACTATATCTGACTATCCTAATTTCTTTAGAACTGAACTAAGTTTTATTCTAAAGAATGAAACCGAGACTGTGGGAGGTAATCATCTAACCGACATATCCTTTTTTGAATAGATTGGGGTCCAAATTATAACCCCAATTAGAAGGTATCAGTACCGTGCCACGGGTAAAGATAAGCTGTGAGTTAATCCCCTATGACAGAAAGCTTTTTCATCAACCCTCACTGGCAGGAAGACTTGTATGAGATATATCAACCCTAGTATGGTAGGAATATATCTTAACTAACACTGGAAATGTAGTTCTGTAATTTCGGGACTACTTCTAAGGGTCAAACCCTCTGCTGGAAGGAATGCCCCATTCCTGGGTTTGCTCGATGCTGAATCCTACTCCTAACTAAATAGACACTAAATTGATATATAGTTTATACTAGGCTTGACTGAACTGTTATTGATTATACTATCTAACTAAACTGAACTGAGTTCTTTGAGTTTTATTGACTGACGGAATACTACTAAATTCTGTTAATTAACTGAGATCTAAACTAAATACTAAACTGGACTGATACTGCTGTTTCCGAGTACTACTAATCATGATATGTTTGAGATTATTCTATAACTGACACTGTATCTATGTAAATAGCTAAATTGTAGGGTATTAAATACCCCAGGACTCGATAACATAAAAAGTAAAGCATCACATGACCTTGTATAGCATAGAAATGTACACTAGTTCATAAAGCATCTATAGAGGTATTTTTCAAGCACCTAAATGGCATGAACTAGTATACATACTAACATGATATAATCTCACTATTTAATTTACATAAACAACTTATCAAATACTTGGAAGGCATTGTATATGCACATAGTACTAATCGACACATGAGCATCACATTTTCAAGGCTTTAACATGAATTCACATGATACTACATACATAATAACTATTTTTACATAAATTTTGTAATTAATCATGGAATAGAAACCCAATCAATATTATAATCATAAATTCACTTGAATCTAAATCATGAAAATCATGAAATTAATTTACTTAAAGTTTAAAAGAGTTTCTCAGACTCCAAGGGTGGAAGGGACCCTTGGATGAACACTTGACATACCTTAAAGCTTGAATTCTGAAAGATTGATGGATTTTCTTGGAACTTGGATTCTTGAATATGATGAACTAGGGTTTGTTCTTGAAAAATTCTAGAGAGAATGAGTAAATTTTGCCTTTTGGATGACTTAATTACATTTTTTAGGGGCTGTATTAAGATGGGAAAGGACCCATTTTCCCCTATGGATGAGGGTTTTAATTACTAAAAATAGGACTAGCAATGCAATGTGTCGTTGGCATTGATGCGATGGCCAATGCGCCACATCGAGTCCACATCAATTCACTGGAATTTACACTGAAGAATGGATAAAAATATTCATCTATGCGATAGGTGATGCGACACATCTATATTGTATCGATCCACTGGTTTAAACTTTCAAACATATTTCAAACAAAGTCCAAAAAATTCAAAACTTGTTCGAGAACACCCACTGACATTCCTGATCATGATTCAACCTAAAAATCATTACTTTAAGGCCATGAGGGTTGTGAAAAAGGATTTCCAACTTACGAAAGCTAAAATAACTCTAAGTATGAACACTTAGCTGAATTTTTCTAAGTCTGGACCCCTTACTAGCTTTTACAGGACTGAATCAAGATTAGGATTTTGTGGGGTCTTATAACATGTGTTTCAAAAAGGTTTGGGTACTAGAGTGAACCTTAGCACCTCTTTCCTCCCTCAAATGGATAGACAAGCAGAATGGATCATTCAAACATTAGAGGATACGCTAATGGCCTATGTTATTGATTTTCTAAGTAGTTGGGTTGATCATTTACCTGTTATTGAGTATGCTTACAATGATAGTTATATTTTTAGCATTTTGATGAACCTTTTAATAGTCTCTATGGTTGGAGTGTATGTTTCCTATTAGATGGTTTGAGGTTGGTGAGACTAGGTTGTTTGGTTTTGGCTTGGTTCACTAAGCCATGGAGAAGGTGAAGGTGATTAGAGAAAGACTTAAGACTACTCATAGTCGCCAAAGGTTTTATGTGGATGTGAGAAAGAAGGAGTAGGATTTTATGGTTAGTGATTGGGTGTTCTTAAAAGTTTCTCCTATGAAACGAGTTATGAGATTTAGTAAGAAGGCTAGTCACCATTATGTTGGTCCATATTAGGTTGTAATGTGAGTTAGGAATGTTGCTTATGAATTAGACTTACCAGCTAGTTTGGCCTCTATTCATCCTGTTTTTCATGTGTCTATGCTTAAAAAGTATGTGAGTGATCATTCCTTGATAGTGCCTATTGAGGATGTTATTGTTATAGATTCCTTGTCTTATAAGGAAGTGTCAGTTAAGATATTGGTTATGAAAGTTCATAGGTTGAGGACCAAGGATGTATCCTCGGTGATGGTCCTTTGGAGAAATCAAAAGGTGAAAGAAGTTACCTGGGAAGTTGAGGAAGATATAAAGTCCAAGTATCTTTTATTTTTTCCAACCTTGGATGAAAATTCTTGAGGTATGAGTTTCGTCTTCCCTTTTATCACATTATTAAATTTTACCTGAAAATCTGGTTGTGTTCTCTTTGTTATAGTGCTAAGGGTGCCCTAAATTTTCACTCGGGGATGAATGATCCTCGGGGAGGGGGTAATATAATGCCCATAGGTTCTGGACTTTGAAATTTTGAGGTATTGTTGACACTGCCCTGACCACGACTCAGGTGACGAGTCTTTATCACTCATTATGAGTCATAAAGTGGGACTCATAGTGTCAATAGTAAGATTGCCTTGGGTTTCTGCCTTGATCACGAGTATTCTTCACAACACATGATAACAAATAATAAGTCATGATAAGTGACTCGTGGTCATAACAGTAGGGTTCTAAAAATTTAACCCACAAGTGATAAGTCCAAGTAACGACTAGTGGTCAGACTTGATGAGTCGTTACCTAAGTCACGATGACTGGGCCCAAAATTTCTTGCATGTTTTTATTAACATTATTTTGGTTCTTTCTTCCCTTCACACTTATTTCCCATGACCTAAAAGCACTAAGGGACCCTGTTATCCTTAATTAATCAAATCAAAACCTACTATCTTCATCTTTAACTCAAAAAGCAAGAACACTAGGGTTTTACATAGGATTCAAAACCTAGGCTTCAATCTCTAGATTTTCTCTAAATTCTTGGGTATTTTTGGCATGTATCACATCCCTAAATTGAATTTTATACTATGACATGTTTTAATTATTATTTATGTGCTTAATTATTGGGTTTGAAATTGGGTTGAGGGCTTTTGATGATTATCACTTGAATAATATTTCCCATACTTTAAATGTCTTGTGTATAATCAAATTGATGATTTTTGGGACTGAATGGGTGAATTATTGTGGAATTTGATATGGGGAACATTGGTTTCCCCAAATTGATGGGTCATGGCTTGGTAATAGCATTAACCTCAGCCCACCTTTATGACTTTGGTTTCAAATGTGGAAATTACATGATTTAACTCACTTTTGAAACTATTGCATTACATTAATGGAAAAATGGATAAAAATAGATTTGAAAGGTCTTGGTGGCCACAGTTTTGGATTTTAATGGAACTTGGGATTCAATTGGTTAATTGGAATGGATTGGCATAATTATATAAGGTTGCAATCATAATTGGTATGACGATACCAAGTGGTTAATGTCTTAATATAAGACTCCTTGATTTATGGTTGGGATTATGTGCAAAATGGTTTTAATTTGTGCTTAAAGAGGGTTGTGTAGCTTGCCGTGAAGGTCAAGGTCTTGGAAGGACCAATATTGAAAACCATATTTTCTAGTGTAGGGGTCTATATGACCATATGATTATTTCACATGTTATATTTTTAGGATAGCTGGAGCACAGTATCTATGGCTCTCATTCAGATTTCCTTGGTTCATGAGGCTAACACACGCTTGGGCCCTTTCAGCAGGGAAAACTGAACCCATATAGTTTGTGGGTGCCCTTAGGATTGATAGAGCTACATAGTCCAGCTTAATATTTTAAAATCTCATGTTCATGACCCTTATTCCTATCCCGACATCCTATATATATATCTAACCAAAACACCAACTAAATGTGTGCATGTGGTTTTAATTAATTTTGGAAATGACATTACTTTATAGCTTTTCCTGAGTTACATGCAAGTGCTTATCCTATTGATCGTCCTAGGACGCTACATCATTTCATGATGTAGGGTCTGAAGACTTTTATGTTATCTATGTGCAACGTTAGCTGGTGTAGTTGTCTGTTAAGTTACTGTGAAGTGGGGAGATTTCATCTTTCAGAAAGCCTTGTCATTTTAATATATTTCTTTTCATATTTTGGGAATTAAGGATTTTCTTTGGCTATAATCGGAGGGCATATCCCGATCTAGTTGGTATTTGGGTTAGACGCTGTTGTGGACAAGTGTGGTTTGGATGTTTGTTTTTGACTCTTTGTTTTCATTTGGTTTATCCATCTCATTACTATTATGTTTGGTTGGCTTCTAGTGTATCCATTTATTGTTTTCTAGATACTAGGGTAAGGGTGGTCTCCGGCTCATGGTGGGCTTGAGATACCCGTCACGACAAGGCCTTAGTTTTGGCCCTGATAGGGGTATACCACAATCAAGGGTTTTTCTTGCCCTATTTTTTTCCCATTGGCTGCATTATCCTAGTAGAACAGACGTTTTTAGGTTTTGTTTGTGTTGTTTTATGTGTTATATTTTGTTTATGTTTAGTTAGGAGAAAAATAAGGAATGTAAGGGTCGATATATATATTTTTTTAAAAGTGTTTTGAAAAAATGATACCCCTCCAAAATTTTGTGAACAGTGTGATGTAAATATATGTGTGACTATTGTGAATCTTGTTATGACATTAGGATTAGGGACACAAATACCTCCCACACTTAAAATATATCAAGTTTCTTTTCATATTACATATATAGAAAATTCAATTAACCAACTCATTTTCTCTGGATATCAGATTCACTTATAACAACTTTCAAGTATAGACACGTACTGAAAAATAATTTCATATTTCATATCGTTGTACAACTTTAAAATAAACTTCACATATGATCTTTTTGTAAGAATAATAAATCATAGTGACCATATTAAGACTATCCCAAGTAAAGTATTTACCTAACTATTTACGAATATAAATTTCAAAAAATCATAAAAGGTAAAGAATTATTAATAAATAATAAGTAGGATTAAGAAAATAATTTGAATTTCGTCAATCTTCTTGATCCGGTGCTCAAATTATATGACCACTTCTCAACATCAAAGTCAAGCATCTCTCTTTTGTAATCCACTGTTTTTATATTATTAAATTTATCACGAACTATTTTCTTCCCTAATTAGTTGTTCTTTGATGACAAATGATCGCTGCTGCTTTTTTTAATCACTCTTGTTTCATTGACAGAATGCCAAAACTGTAACTAATTGTCTAATTCAAGTCGCAACCCTCTAAAAGTTTTACGGTATAGTGCCCTTTGAGTCTAAACCACAACACAAGAAGCTAAAAGTTTGACACAAGTAACCATTCACTGGAAAAGTTCCAAACCTTCCTTGACTTTTCATTTTTTTCTACCCTTAAGGAGTTGCTTCACTACAAATTTCTTGTCCTTAATTGATGAGTACAACATCACAAACAAAGTCAAATTCCTTTGCAACCATTGGCTATGATAATATCATGCCTTTATGCGATTTGTTGGTCATGAGATAAATTCCTTCTCTTATATGAACAACTATTGACATATCACATATCTAAAAGTAACATATTGTTCCTCCAAATCACAAATTCAGACCCAACTTCGATTGAAAACCAAACTTCTCTTGATTTCCCTAACAACTTCCCTTAACTTCAACTAGTGTACTTACATTGTGGAGTACTATTTTTCTTGATTATTCCAGAGAATTTTTTTTAAGAGTCCTCCGCAAACTCAATGTTAATTTGATAATCACAATGCCAACCCTCAGTTTTGTTGATAATAAATATCATTTTTAGATTATTAGAAAATATATTTCATGAACACAAAATATACGAAGAACATAAGATGAAGAATTAATAACATGAACATCGAATATAGAATTTGAGTCTTGAAACACATGCAAAATGTTTTTCTAAAAATGATATTTACTCCCGCTTCCCCTGCAAGATTGCTATGGAATTATATGTAAATAATTTTAGTGGATATGACAAACCTATTGAATTTTGCACTAAGCAAATAGTGAAGAGATTCTTCTATAAGAAAGAACTTGGACTTGATCTTTTTGGAGAAGAAAATGATTATTCTCAGATGATAGAAAAGATAGAAAAATTACGTTAGAAAATACATAGTTGGGTTTTAAATAGAATTATTGGAAACCAAATAATGAAAGAACATAATCTTTCATCTAAAGATGCATCTTATTAATTTCTTTACTAAAATATTTATATTACTAATTAATTTTTAAACAAAATTGAACAACCTATTGATTCATTATTTCCTCTATTTCCTAGCTCTTATGCTATTTTTAGTTTTTTAGTTTATTTCTGCCTTAGTTTATATTGTCTTGTTCAATTTTGTAGTTTGTTGTTAATTTTTGCCTTTGTTTTCCAATTGTATATTTGATTTGTCTTAACATTGTTTGCTTGTTTAGTCCTATTTTTCTAGCTCTTATAAAACCTCTATTTGCAACTCTTGTGCACTCATTATCCATATTGTTTCTGTGTCTACTTGAATTTTCTTGTTTATTATTGCCTTTAGTCTCTTGCCATATAGATTACTTCTTGACTTTATGCTTGTTCTAGTGTGTTTTTGTTATATTCCAGTTTATTTTATCTTCTTTTGTGGATATGGTGTGTGATAGTACACTAGGATTATGCTCTCGGATAGGATAGGGGAGAGGTTAAAGAGAGGTGAGTGGGTTAAGAAAGCCTATAGATTGAGAATAGGATCTTGAAAAATATGGTCTTTGATAGGGAAATTCATAGAGTTAATTAAGCTTTTTAAAAAGAGGAAGATTAATATAGTTTGTTTCCAAGAAACTATTGGTAATAACCAAGGGGTGGGATGTGGAAGAGTTTAAGTTATAGTACTCAGGAGAGGCGAGGAATAAAAATTGAGCAGGTATTTTAGTTGACAAGGATCATAGGGAGCAAGTGGTAGAGCTTAGAAGTATCAATGACAAGATTATGGAAATTAAGGTAGTCATGGGAGGGTTACATTGATCATTATTAGCACATACGCATCGTAAGTAGGCTTGGACGAGGATGTTAAAGAGAATTTTTAGGAGGATTTGGTTGGGGTTATGAGAGGTACACAACCCACCTATAAGTTATTTATACAAGGTGATTTCAATGGTAACATTAAGATAACCTCCATGGATTATGACGACGTACATGGAGGTTTTGATTTTGGGGATAAAAAAGGACGAGTCTAATTTTTGGATTTTGCAAATTCTTTTGATTTGGTAATTGAAAATTTGAGTTTCTCAAAGGAGGAAAATTTGGTTACCTTTCTTAGTACGGTGTCTAGAACTTAGATTGATTACTTACTTTGATGAAGGGCGATAAAGACCTTTGCAAGGGATCCATGGACATTCTAGCGAGAATCTTATAAATAAATATAATCTTGTGGCTATGGATTTGGATATTAAGAGGAAGATAAGAAGAGGACTTTTTATGACCAACCAAGGACCAAATATGATGACTTGATTTTTGTCAAAGCTCAAACTAGGGGAGAACTTGGTGGTGTTATGGGTTGGGAAAAGCAATGAAGATGCACGTAGTATATGAGATAAGATAGCTAGTTACTTAAGGTAACCTTCAAGAGAGGTTTTTGAGGTCTAGAAGTGTATCTCTAGTGGTCAACAAGGAGATTGGTGGTGAAATGGTCAAGTCCAACTTTGTAACGATCCATTCCTTCGTTACTAAAAATATTTGTGGTAAAATCATGAGAACCTCTTTTACCTAAGTTATAGGATCAATTCTTTTGTAAGAATGTGAACTGTACATGTATTAAGATCATACAATACCCCTATCACAAAGTTAAGGTTAAAGTGCTCTTACCAATTGAGTTTCGAGCTATGTTTAAACTAAGGTCAACTTCAAACAACAATATATCCTAGAATTTAAGGACTCAAAGGGATAAATACCCATGAGTATTATTTCTAATGCATCTAACCATTCATCAATCAATCTTCAAAGTAAAAAGTTATATCATTTTTATTTAACACTATTAGAGCTAAGAAATTAACCACTGTAGTGGTAACTTGGTAGTTTATAACTTTGGTTTTGATAATTTTTTGAGTTTTAAGTCAAAAGCTTCATCCCAAAACCCTAGGTGGCAATTTTCTAAATTCCTGGGTGAAAATTCTTTGTTGAGGTAAGTTATTTTGTGAACTTCTTTGTATTTCAATTCATTAACATCTTAGAATTATTAGAACGATCTTAATGGTGGAATTCTTGGAGAATACAACTTTAAGTTAATGAGATTTTTGGAGAAAACTATGGGTTGGGTTACTATCACCTAGAATTACTTCTATATTGTTAATTGATGATTCCTAGAATGAATTAGGGGTTCTAAATCATAAAATTTGATTCATGGGAACCTTTAATCCTCTAAAAATAGAACCTTTAGCCTTCAAACCCCATTATTAGAGATAAGTTGAATATTATAGATCTAGTTAATGAGCAATTGACACTTGGGTAATGTTTTATACCATGAATAAGGATAAAATTAGTGAGTTGAATTTCAGAAGTAGTTATCGAAGAGTAATTGATTAATTACTCTTATAAGTGTTTGATTTCACTCGTTGGGCTATGGAGGCACGAAGGAAAGGAAAGAGAAACCTTAGTGTGGTTTGATTGTTTCAAGATTTTTGGTTGAGGTAGGTAATGATTTAACATGTAGTAGATTTGTATTAGTTGCATGTAATAATTCTAGTTGACAGGAGATTTCATCTCTCGGTAGAGTTTGGATAGATAATACATGGAATTAATGTAATAATAATATAATTAGGTGTTATTGTGTTTTGTATGAATATCTTGATGGATGTTTTTAATTGTATGACTAGTTTGATGACCTATAGAGTTAAATATATGAGTATGAATAATAATAATAGAAGAATTAGGTGCCCTTCTAATCAGTAGAGCTAGTCGTTAATACTCCTAAGAAGGATGAACAGAGCTAGTCGTTAATACCCCTAGAAGGATGAACTCGATATTATGTATATTTTAAGGTAGAGATGTTCCTTCTAACAGATAGTTAGGAGGATTGATTATGATAAGAGGAGGTGATGATATAACTTAAAAACATAAATTCAAGTTTGGCTAAGTGCTAGAAAATAAGATGTGTAAAGGTGGATAACTCTAACTAGAATTGTACGTTGAATAGAGCTGAGTGGTTCAATAACCAACTTAAGGGGATAGTGTCTTAAAATTAGTGATGACTTGAGTGTAAGGGTTACTAGTTAGTAACTGAATTTACTAATTTTAATAGTAATTAAAAGAGTTAGATTAGTGAATGAAATAGGATGGTGAATTAGAGTTTAGATATCAATCCTAATGGAATGTGCACTCCTTAAGTGGATATTTGATTGATTAGTATTTATATATGTTTGTGATTGATGATTTGCTAGATAATGCTCATTTGAGTACATGGTGAATTGGCCTTCAGGCATACTTATGATTTTATATGTTAGCAGATATTTGTTGTCATCTAGAATAATGAACTTGTAAATTGACTGCATTTACTTGGTTGTCATTAATTATTAGTTTTGTTTTGATAGCTATTGCTTATGTCTAATTGTAATTGGGTATTTGTGTTTCATTTTTAGGCACTACTTATAATTATTGACTGCATCTTGCATTCATATTGATAGTATTGATGATGGTATTGAGATCATGATGTTCACAATGATATTGATGATAATAGTGAAATGATATTAATGATGATATTGAAATCATGATATTCATGATGTTGAGATGATATTGATAACATGGAGATGAGAAAAAGATGACATGTACATCTTGCATAAATATATTCATCACATCCATTTGAATGTATATTTATACATATATCTATGTTGTGGTGAAATATGTTGAAAAATCTGCCTAAGTGTAATGATTCTTTATGTGGAACTGTTATTTTTTAAGATACTATAGTTCCTTGAATAGACAGATTATGTTGATGATGTTGATTATGCATTCTAGCAAAGTGTGAATATAAGGTATGTCTAGAATTACTTATAAATCTTATTCTCCTATGTATATAGTTATATATGTGATGTATATTGTAGTAACCTTTCTTGTTAAGTTGTTAATGTTATTGATCATCTTGGTTGCTGTAATCTCTACAGTTAATGGTCGTATAATAGGGAGTACGGGTTATCACATATGAGGATTAATGGGAAAAAATATAGAGTTATAGTAATAAGGTAAGTGTGTAAGAATTGTGGGTTAGATTAATTATAGAATATAGTTAGTTAACCATGCCTGAAGAGTAAACTAATATTGCTAAATAAAAGAAAGATAGTAAGAGTGGAAGTTGAAGTAAGTTAAGTTTGTTTAGATATTAACCTGTATACTTGTCACGATCTTCTTTTTACTATATGTTGTTATATATTTCTAACCTTGATTGGTCGATGATACCTACAAGTATGTGTGGTTGTACAAATACTACACTTACTGTATCTCCATTTGGGGATATAACAATATTCCAGGTCATTTTGAGTTTTTGTAGGCACATCAATGATTATTCCTCGACAGCTCATGTCATTCTACTCATATATAGATATTGTATCTTGGTGTCATCTCTCCATTTGTTTAGTACTCTTATACCAATTTAGATAAGGTTCTAAGAATTTTTTATTTATTCCATGATGTAATTAATAACTAATGTAATTGGATAAGAAATTTTCTTGATCTAAGGAATTATTTAGTTTGAAAAATTATTGATGTATGTCTTCCATATTTAATTAAATCGTCGGGTGGTAAGGGTTCTCCTATCTATGGTGGAAATAGAGAGGTACCTAAATGATCCATGATTTGGGTCATTTAAACTTAACATAGAAGCAAGAGAGTAGCTTATGGTAAGTTAGTCTAGATAAAGAATGATAAGGATATGAGGGTAATTAGGGAAATGTATAAGGTGGAGAGGCAGTAGGCAAAGTTTACGGTTATAGTGGAAAATGGCAACTTTCAAATGCTTATATAAGGATATCGTAGACAAAGGCAGAGATAAGAAATTGTACAAGCTAAGCAAGGCAAAAGAGAAGAATATCCAAGACAACGACCTAGTGAAGTACATCAAAGATGGGGAGGCAGATTATTGGTAGAGGAGATACTCATTAGATGAAGGTTGAATATATACTGGTATTAAATTTTAATAAATAAAGAGACGATTAGACCCCAAAATTTCTACGCTTTTATTTTTATACCTCCTTTGTGTATAGGAATGATTTTGAGTTTAGTTATGATAAGGAATGCTATCAGGATCATTAGAAAGTATTTCAGAATTTTTGAAGCGTGCTTGGGGCTATTTTGAGACCGATAGTAAAGGTCCACCAATAAGAGCATGCCATACTCTGGGTTTTCCATAATAAGGGTATGCCCTACCCCTGGAATAAAGAGATAAGGGCGTGTCATGCCAAACGATACAGAAATGCCAGTTTTATTTTTTTTTTAGTTTGCGGTCGAGGGATTTTTGGTCTTTTACCTATTAAAACGACTTTCCAATCATATAACATAATTCTCACTCACATTCCAACATTATTGACCACATATATATCTATGTGGCTACATTGTTTCATAATATAAGTACTAGTTGTAGCCTACAATATCATGGTCAGGTAGTTCGCAACTTCCAATAAGTATGTGATGAGCTCTCTTTACTAGAGGTCTCCAGTCAATTTATAGATGAAATATTTTATTTTTATTTATTTGTATTGATTAGGGATAACTAGGGTCATGTCTCGGCTATCTATAGTTAGTATTAGTAGTGGCTTCATAGACAGTCGGTTAGAGTTGATGAATTTAGTTTTAGTTTTATTTTTGTATAACCAGTGTTGTAAGATTTTAAATATTGTTATATTAAACAAGTTCAGCTAAAGACATCTCTTCCACTTATTATTTCAAGTTTTATTTATTTTATTAGTTGGTCACAGATTATGTCGTTATCATGGGTTAGTTTGGAATCATTTATGGTTCTAAACATCATGTGACGTCTAAGAGGTAGTCTCAGGGCATTACAAAACTTGGTATTAGATCATAGAGTTCAAGTGTCATAGGGTGTCTGTGACGCCATGCCTAGTAGAGTTTTGTGGAATAATACAACGACGCCTGTACTTTTCTTCAAGAGGCTATTAGTCATTTAAGAAATGTTTCTTTTTTTTTCATACTCTAGATCATGTAGTAAAGTTGTTCTCTTAGAAACTTTTATTGATTCATGTGTTACTCCAAAATCCTTTAACTATGACTTATCATTGAGTTAATGTAAGTAGTAAATTCCAATTCCTCTAGAGATGATGCTCTCAGATTTACTATTACTAACTTCAAAAATCACAAAAAGGGCTTGAAAGGAGCTTGTTAGGGTGTTTAAAGGCCTTTAATTTGGAAGATTATTCCCTTATCCACACGAGTTGTACAGTTAAGACAAAATATAATATGTATTAAGATTTCTCATTAACCCTTCATTATAAATAACATTTGTTAGAGGAAAGAGTGTGTGACTACCTTATTATATACAGTTTTCATTGAGGAATATTGTAACTTTGAGTGTTATAATTCATAAGTAATAGAACATCCTTAGAGTTAGAAGTATGGATTTAGAAATGTAGTGACAAGAAAGGTGGGGATAGCAATTGGTTAAAAGTATATAGATAGGTGTATGCATTCTATTTAGTTAGTATTGAGGTAATATATTTTTGGGTATTAACTAAAGAGAAGTGAGTGTGATGTAGATTTCATGGTAGAAGGTAGAGAATGAGTTATTAGTTAAGGTTACTTAGAGTATGCTTGAAGTAGGAGACGAGTTCTTGATGGTATTTCATTGTGTTAGAAAAGTATTGGTTATTAATGAAAGTTTTGGTGGTTAAGGATGTTAATCTAGGCTTTCCATTATGTTTGTAAAAAGGAAATTAGTTGATTCTTATATATATACGAATATAATTTGGATGTATGTATAGATACATAGTACTGATGTATAAAAAAAGATATTCTAATGAATTATAATAAAATAAGATAGACCGTAAGATTATGATCAATTATTGCTATTATGAGGTTCTAGTGGACTAGTGTTTCTAGATATTTTTCCATGAAAGAATAGTGTGTGAGGTTGTGGTTAATCATGTCTAGTACTAGACACTAGTTTGAAAAGTGGATGATCATGTGGCTAGAAATAGTGATTGCTTGGGATAGTGATTCTAGTTATATTAAGGCAGAGCTTGTAGGATTGAAATAATATATGCAAGGATTTAAGTTCATCCATTCATAATTAAGTATGATGGTGTAGGTATGATGTAGAGGCATGCCCAAGGTAATTAAATGTTGTAAGGTAATTAAATAATTAATTATGATTTATTTTCTAAGGTTATTAAATGTTGTATGCGCTTGATAGTACCCTAACTTGCTAAGTGTGAAGAAGGCTAGTTATGTAGTATATGGTGTTCTTAGTAGCTAAGTTGGGAGTTATAGGTTGAGCATGTTGAGTCTTTTGTTATAATTTTGATTCACATGGTTTAGAAAAAATATGAATTTATAAGTGTGACATTAGAAAACTACGAAGAGAAGTGTAGATTGTGTATTTAGTGAAATAGGTATGTTTGCCGAGAAGAGTGTAAGTATATGGCGATGATTATTGAACCCAGATAAAGTGAAGTTATATATAAAAGGGATGTCAAAGAATGAACTTAGTATTTTCCAAATATTGTTTATCCAGGTGAACTGAGCATTCAAGTATTGTAATACCTCGAACTTTCTTTAAGTCAAATCTAGTCTCCAGAAGAGTTAGTGATGACTTCCTAAATGATTAATGTTTAAATCAGTTAGAATTTCTCCAATTTTGACTTTTTATCACGTGGGAAATTGAATTAGCTTTCCAACAATACCAATTTCGTCCAAATCCGGTATCAGAGTAAAAAGTTATAGACATTTTACAGAGAACTATCGGAACTGCCCAAAAGCGACGGTCAGGCTGACGGACCGTCGCCTAAACCATCGCAGCTAAGGCAGTGAACCAATATTCTGGTCAAGTGCGATGGTCAGGACCGACGGACTATCGAGCCAACGATAGACCATCACCCAAATCGTCTTGAACGAGGCAGAAAGTTCAGGTTTTATCTATGTATGACGGTTAGGACCAACAGACTGTCGAGCCAGCGATGGACCATCAGCCAAACCGTCGCCACTTTCGATCAGAGATTTTAAGCCATTTTTAAAAGGGTATTTGGGTCTTTTCCCACCATTTTAACCCCTAACTATACAAGACCAGAGCTTATAACATCATTATTCATCCACAACACCAAATTAGGGTTTCTCTCAAAGATCAATCCCCAAGAACAAGAAACCCTAGGTGTCTAATCCCAAGGCAAGAATTCAAGCTTTCCTCTACCAATCTTCAAGAAATCATCCACCCAGGTATGTGTTGATTCATGGGTTCCTTTCACCCATGAAGCTCAAAAAAGCCTATTTGAAATATAAACTTTGGATTTCATGGTATGAATTGAATTATATCCATGTTTATGTTGTTATTTGATTTCCAAGTTGAAGTCTTTAATGACTATCATAAAAATATATTAGTATGTGGTTGAAATTCTTGCATTGGAAGTGAAAAATATTGCCATGAAGTATTATTTCAATATTCGTGCCTAATCCTAAAGATATGTATGCAAGGTGTTCGATAAAATGCCTAAGAGAATAGGAATTCTGCCTTATGACTCATTTGTGACCAAAATTGATTAATCCATATTTCTCCCTTCTGTTCGATATGACTCCCACATTATTGTTATGCTTTGTAATGGATTAACGTAATGCTCATAAGATTAGGCTTATGAAATTATGATATGTTTACATCTATTCCTATTCATGTGTAAGCTTATAGCATGTGAATAATTCATGAAAATCTCCAATGATTGTACTATGAATTGTTGACTATGGTCGTGTGTCAACAAGTGTCATGTCTTATAAGTTTGATGCTATCGAGTCCTGGGGGTACTTGTACCCGACAATTTAGCTGTGTGCCTAGAGCCAGTGTCAGCTTTCAAGATACTCTCAGTCAAGCCATGCTCAGTAGTATTCAGTCAGTCTTATGACTAAGGAAAACTCAGTAATCTCAGTAAGTTATCAAATCTCAATAATATTTAGTCAGTAAATAAAAATCAGTGAACTTAGTCCAGTTAGTTCAGTATAACTAATTTAGTGTCTTATCAGATAGGAGTAGAATTCAACACCGAGTGAGCCCAAGGTGGGGAACTCACCTCCGAGTAGAGGGTGTGATTCTTAGAAGCAATCCTTGTGCTCTAGAACTACATAGACAATGTAGGTTGGGACATCAAACCTTCTAGTTGAGAGTATATAAGGTTGCTTAACTTATTATATGAAGGTGCCACCATTCTCCTTGGAGTACCTATTAGATAAGGGATTACTCATAGGTTGTCCTTACCAGTGGACGATATTGACACCCTTCTAATTGTGGTTATAGATTGGACCCCAAATCAATTATATTATCTTATTCGGGGCATATCGGTTAGATGACTAATTCCCACAGTTTTTGTCTCAGTCTTTGTAATAGAACTCAGATAGTTTTATAAAATTCAGGACTATCAGATATAGTCACCTAACTCAGTACGGAACCCAGCTAGTTCAATCAGAAACAGGACTGTCAGACATATTCATTCAGATAATAGTATATCAGTTATATAAAACCTATGCTATTAGTATTCAGATTCAGTGATGTCATGATCTCAGTTACAGTTCACGTGTTCACGTATCTGTTCTCATGTTCATGTTATTCAGTCAGTTAGTATTATTTATTCATATAAACCCCTTGCATTCAGCCTACCTCACTTGCATACTAGTACATTCACTCGTACTGATAAATTTTCACTATGGTGTTCTTATTCCATAGATTCAGAAGCATGAGCTCCAAAGCATCCTTAGTATATCAGACGTTCACCAGCCAGACTAGTAGTGAGTCCTTATCATTCGAGGATAGCATGATTATTTTATTACTTTATTATTTCAATAGTTCGGAGTTAGTTGGGGATATGTCGCATCAACTTCACAGTTTTTAGACAGTTTAGAGGCTTTTAGACTATAGCATGTTCAGATAGTTATTTCAGTCATTTTGGTATTGATATACCATATTTTCAGATGATATGTTTTATCAGATATTTGAACCTTATAGCCATTCAAATTTTTATTCTGCATTTATACAGTATGTTATACAGTTCTTAGTTACAAATATCAGTCATGGTTTAGCTTGTGGTCCTTCGGGGTCATGAGCACTATGTGGCATTTTGGGTACCAGATTCGAGGTATTACAAACTTGGTATCAGAGCCTAAGGTTCAATAGTATCCTAGAAAGTCTGAAAGCCGCATCTAATAGAGTATTGGGCATGGGTGTGTTGCGTGCCACATTTATGTGTAGTAGGCTATAAGATGTTTTAGGAACAATTTCCCTTCTTTCAGTAATTATGTCATGTCAGTGAATTCATTTCTGTAACACCCCAATTTTCTGAACCGGAATACTACACGGTGCTCTGTACCTGATATCTGTACCTGTATACTGCATAATATATCATAAAATATGGAAACAGGAACATGAAAGGCCATAAGGTTAGAACTGAATAAACGTCTGAAAACAAAATATCTGAAAAAGGTATAACAATACCAAAATAAGTCATAAATACTGAAAATAAGGAGATTTGAATATCTAACCTGACATCTAGTCTGAAAGCCTCTAACTAAACTGAATAAGGAGTTGAAGGAATGTATCTCCAACTAACTTCATCTAGCAACTGAATAGTGAAAGTAGCAATAATCATATCATCCTCGAATGAGAAGGACTCACTGCAAACTCTGAACACTAGAATGCTACTACTGATCTGGAGCTCGTGCCTCTGAACCTATGGTGTAACATAAGAGAAAGAACCATAGTGGAAATGCGTTAGTATGTTTGAATGTAGTGAGTATACAAGTGAGGTAGGCTAAATGAAAAGGGTTATATGCATGAACAATGTTGACTAATATGAACGTGAGAATACATACATGCATACATAAATGTAACTGAACTCGTGGAGATACTGACTACTGAGTCTGAATACTGACAACATGAGTGTACTGATACTGGATACTGAATAGATGAATGACTATTTCTGACAGTTCAAATTATGAAGAACTGGTCTGGTTGACTGTGTCTGACAGTCCTGAAGCTGATTACTGATAACGTTAGCTATGACAACTGATATGGCTGATATAAATGTAATGACCAGACTAATTAATTTAATCGATACTGAGTGACTGTATCTGACAGTCTAAGTTCTGATGGAACTATCTAAGTTCCATTCTACTTGGAGTAACTAAATCTGAGATCAGTCTTATCTAGCGGGTGATCATGAGTATACTGATAATAAGAATGATTTGAATTAGTTTAAGATCAGTCCTATCTAGAAGGTGATCTTTAAATCTAATGATTCTGATACTGATTAATCATAGTTGAGATCAGTCCTAGCTAATAGGTGATCTTGAAGTTGATTTATAATGATAAGCATTGACTGTATCTAACAGTACTGAATCTGTACTACTAAGCTGAGTTGATTGTGTCTGAAAGCCCTGATTCTGTAACTGAAATTATGGGATGTGTTTATCTAACCGACATGCCCCAATCTAAGCTAACTGGGGCCCAATCTCTGCGCTGACTGGAAGGGTGTTAGTACTGCACCACCAGTAAAGACATCTGCTATGGAGTCAGTCCTAATATACCGAGTGACTCCTGGGATCAGTCCTATACATATAAATATGCTAATGGGTGACCCCTGAGTATGTTAGTCCTATCTAACGGGTGACATCTCGTACCTATGCTGGCAATGTAGTTCTGGAACTTAGGGATTGCTTCTAGGGATCTCATTCCTATCCTAGTAGGTGAGCCCCCATCCTTAGGTTCACTTGGTGCTGAATCCTACTCTCATCTAAAAGACACTGAACTGAATAACTGGGATGAACTAAATAACTTAACTCAACTGATACTGATTAACTGAGCTAAAAATAGTGGTATTGTTTAGCGGAGCTAAAACTGAGTTTACTGGATTCCGATGATGGATAGAATATAATGAGTTCTAAGGACTAATTAAGAGTACTAAAGTTACTGAGATTTACCGTGATTACTGAGGTTACTGAGCACTGAGATTACTGAGAATACTGAACTAATGAGATCACTCAGATTACTGAACTACTGAGATTACTGAGGTTACTGGATTTTCTTGAGTCATATGATTGACTGAATTCTATAGATCATGGCTTGACTGAGAGTATCATGATAACATGACATGGCTCTAGGCACATAGCTATAGTTTTCGGGTATAAATACTCCCAGGACTCGATAGAAGGAAACTGACACACATGACATGACTTGATCACAAAATTTGAGTCTACAATTCATAATATCATAAGTAGGGGGTATCATATTTCATATAGTTATTCAACATCTTAAACATTGTAGGGAATGCATGGATATATTTCGTGTACATATTGTATATCTCCATTATTTTGCATGCTTCATACCACCACAATAGCAATACATGAAAATCATGGAATTCATATTGAAGTATATAGCTAACATGAACTTGTCATTTAGACATTATAGAACCATACAAACATGAATTTCTAGCATCCTAAGAATTGTATCAAACACCTTGCATGCATTCTCTAAGGCATAGGTGGGTTTCATACTTGCACCATATTAAACCACCTAAAGTTCATGGTTTTCAATTAACAAACATATCTATTCCATGAAAACACCTTTAGACATCACATTGAAACTTAAACAACAATCGTCAACATGTACATACTCATATCACCACAAAAATTTTACAAAATAATATTTAAAACATGGTTCTTAAGCTCTATGAATGGATTGGATCCATAGATGAACACTACGCATACCTTAAAGCTTGATCTTGAAAGAGATCTAATGTTTCTGAAGGTTCCTGAAAAGATCCTTAGGCTTGCCCTTGATTTTTCTTGACTAGGGTTTAAACCCTTTAGGAAAAAATGTTCTTGTTTCTGAGGAGATGATCTTGAGAGAAAACCCTAATCTTGTGGTTGAAAGCGTTAGAGAGGGTTTTTGAGATGCTTAACTGAATAAAAATGGGAAAAATTATGCCTCTTTAGGGTTATAAGTCATGGAAGGTGAAGGAAAAGACCAAAATACCCTTATGAAATAAATTCCCAGTTGCTGAAAATCATAGCTGACGATCTTATTGACAAGGCGCCAAAACTGTGGTAAGCCGTCAAAATATCATCACACAGGAGCTGAAATTGATGGTTTCTGCCTAAGTCTGATGACCTTCGTGTTAGGGCATAACAAATGTGGTAAGCTACCATGAATGTCATCACTTAGGAGATGGTTTCTGCCTAAGGCTAATGACCTTTGTGGTAGGGCGTCACAAATATGGTAAGCTACCACGAATGTCGTCACACAGGAGCTGGTTTCTGGCTAAGGTTGACAACCTTCATGGTAGGGCATCACAAATATGGTAAGATACCATGAGTTTCTTCACACAGGAGCTAGTTTCTACCTAAGGCTGATGACCTTTATGGTAGGGCGTCACAAATGTGGTATGCTACCACGAATGTCGTCACACATTTTCCAGCCTGACATGCTGAAGTAAAATAGGAATAACTCTTTGCTCCGATATCAGATTTAGGCAAAATTGGTATAGTTCAAAATCTAATTCAATTATATATCTGTTGATAGGTCATGAGATAAAAAATTCCAAGTATAATGAGAGATATGCTCGTTTGAAGTTTACTATACCAATATCCTTCTCAAGAATTCAATCGGTAAGGAATGTTTTGATTCGTCTGATAGCTAGGAGTTATTTGAAGCCTTAATATACATCTAAATTACTCATAAAACTATAAAAAAACCATGATGTACTATGCATGAGCTTGGTACATGGATCTAATATTGTTTTGGATTTTTTGGGGTATTACAGTTTCTCTCTTTCTTCTATAGAACATGCCTCCCAAGAGAAGAAACGAAAATTAGTCAGCCCCTTAGTCTATAAAAGCAGATCCCTTGTATGAACATCTATCCATGAAGAGTTTAGAGCTGTATTCACTACTTTTGCTAATTCAGTTGCTGCCCAGAATAAACAACCAACTATCGTTTTGGCCAACCCAGTGGCCAATTCAGCTGCAGTCAGGATTTGGGACTTCACCCGAATGAATCCTCCATCCTTTTTTGGGTCTAATTTAGATGAGGACCCTTAGGAATTTCTTGTTCAGGTTTAGAAGGTTATGAATATCATGGGAGTTACAGCTAGTGAGTGTGCTGTGCTACCTATATATCAGTTGTAGGATGTGGCTCACACATAGTTTAAATAGTGGAAAGCACAGAGAGATGGTGATGCAGGGCCTATAGAGTGGGAGGAGTTTGACACTGCTTTTCTTGATAGATTCATTCCCCTAGAGCTGAAGGAAACTAAGGTGTTAGATTTTATCAACCTCAGGCAGGGTAACATGACAGTGAAAGAGTATTCTCTTAAATTTACTCAATTAGCTAGATATGCTCCTCATGTAGTGGTAGACAACAGGGCTAAGATGAGTAAGTTTATTTCTAGGGTGAATGAAGTTTATTTCTGGGATGAATGATAGTATTAACAATGAGTGCCGATCTACGCTGTTGATTAGTGAGATAGACATAGCCAGGCTTATGATCCATACTCAACAGATAGAAGATTAGAAGATTAAGATGAGAGAGAAGTAGAATAAGAAAGTAAGGATATGTATTTTCAACTTTACTCAGCCTAAGTCTAAGGGTGAAAGTCATTCTCAATTCTGCCCAAAGTAATCCATTCCAGATCCTTCCTCAACCAGTGCTCCAGTGTTGAAATTCAGAGATGGCAATATAGATAGGGCACCAGGCTCTAAGTCTTAGTACAGTGTTAGCATTTCTCAAACCTATCCTCTTTATCAAATATGTGGCAAGCACCATCAGGGTACTTGCATAGCTAGCAGGGATGTTTGCTTTGGATATGGCCATCCAGGACATAGAGTCAGAGATTTTCCCCAGTCAGGTCCTCAGGGTCAGCGTAATCTCCCTTCAGCTCAGTCTAGTCTCTCGAATCAGCAGGGTGCCTCTTGCAGTACTATCAGTGGGCAACATCCAAATAGACTCTATGCTCTTTAGTTCTGATAGGATCCTGATGTGGTTATTGGTATGTTACAGATCTTTCATATACATGTTTACACCTTGCTAGATCTAGGAGATTATTTGTCTTTTGTTACTCCCTATCTAGTAGTTAATTTTAGAGTCAGTCCTAAAATTCTAGCAGAGCCCTTCTCAGTATCTACCCCAGTGGGTAAAACTATTATAGACCGATGGGTATATTAAAATTGTCCGGTTATGGTATCTCTATAAGTCACTTCAGCAGACTTAGTCAAATTAGAGATGATTGATTTTGATGTCATTCTTGGAATGGATTAGATTTATTTCTGCTGTGCCACAGTCGACTGCAGAAACAGAGTTGTCCTATTTTAGTTTCCAAATGAACTTGTCCTAGAGTGGAGGGGTAGTATTTCAGCTGACAGGGGTCAGCTTATTTCCTACCTTCGGGAACAAAAAATTATATCTAAGGGATGTGTCTATCATCTTGTTTGAGTTAAGGAATCTCATTCCAAATCTCCCAATCTTGAATCAGTCCCAGTAGTGAATGAATATTCAGATATCTTTCTCGAAGATCTTCCAGGAATTCCTCCTGAAAGGGAAATAGACTTTGGCATTGATCTTCTTCCAGATACTCAACCCATATCTATTAAACCATATAGATTTGTACCAGCAAAACTCAGAGAATTGAAAGAACAGTTGAAGGATACCCTAGACAAGGGATTCATTAGACCCAGTGTGTCCCCGTAGGGCGCACCAGTCTTATTCATGCATAAGAAAGATGATTCTCTCAGAATTTGTATAGACTACCGTTAGCTCAATAAAGTCACCATTAAAAATAAGTATCCACTTCCCAGAATCGATGACTTGTTCAATCAACTTCAGGGTGCCAACTATTTTTCTAAGATAGACCTCAGGTTAGGCTATTATCAGCTCAGGGTCAAAGAATATGATATTTTGAAAATAGCTTTCCATACTTGGTATGGTCATTTTGAATTCTTAGTTATGTCCTTTGGTCTTACCAATGCCCCAGAAGCCTTCATGGACTTGATGAACCGTGTGTTCAAGCAGTACTTGGACATGTTCATCATAGTCTTCATAGATGACATTATGGTCTATTCCCGCAGTAAGCTTGATCATGTAGACCATTTTAGAATAGTATTCCAGACTTCCAAAAATCATCATCTATTCGCCAAATTCAGTAAATACAAATTTTGGCTAAGGTCAGTATCATTCCTTGGTCATATTATCTTCGGTGATGGCATTAGAGTTTATCCTTAAAGACCAAAGCAGTAAGAAACTGGCCTCGCCCTATCTCTCTATCAGATATCAGGAGCTTTTTGGGATTGGATGGTTATTACAAACGGTTTGTTGAGGGATTTTCTTCTATTGCATCCTCTATTTCCAGATTGACCTAGAAGCAAGTCAAGTTTCAGTGGTCATATCCTTGTATGAAGAATTTTCAGGAGTTGAAGACTCGACTCACCTCAGCCCTAGTTTTAGCTCTTCTAGATGGTTCAGATAGGTTCGTGGTGTACTGTGATGCATCTAAAGTGGGTTTGGGTTATGTTTTTATGCAGCATGGTAAGGTCATAGCCTACTCCTCCAGACAACTTAAGCCCCATGAGAAAAATTATCCTACTCATGACCTTGAATTAGCAGCCGTTGTTTTTGCCTTGAAGATTTGGAGGCATTACTTGTACGGTGTTCATATAGACATGTTCACAGATCATAAGAGCCTTCAGTATGTCTTTTCTAAAAAAGATCTTAACCTCTACTATAAAAGGTGGTTAGAGCTCTTGAAAGATTATGAAATGAGTGTCCTTTATCATCCAGGCAAAGCCAATGTAGTGGTCGACGTTCTTAGTAGACTATCTATTGGTAGTGTTGCTCATGTTGAAGATAGTAAGAAGAAGTTAGCTTAGGAAATCCATCAGCTTTCCCGACTAGGTGTATGCTTAGTCGATTCAACAGAAGGTAGTATAGGGGTTCAAAATAGTTTAGAATCATCTCTAGTATCCAAGGTTAAAGAAAAGCAAGATAGAGATCCCAGTCTAGTCAAGTTGAAAGAATCATTCAAAGATCAGAAAGTAGAGGTTTTCTCCCAAGGGGGAGATGATGTTCTCCGTTGTCAGGGTCATTTGTATGTTTCAGGTGTAGTTGACTTAAGGCAATGAATTCTTGCTAAAGTGTATGGTGCGCGCTACTCGATTCATCTAGAGGCCACCAAGATGTATTGTGATTTGTGGGAGATATATTGGTGGAGTGGGATAAAGAGAGATATTGCAGAGTTTGTGGCAAAATGATCTATGTGTCAGTAGGTTAAGATAAAGCATCAGAAGCCTAGTGGGTCCATACAGGAGTTTAGTATTCCTACTTAGAAGTGGGAGGAAGTGAACGTAGACTTAGTGATGAATTTGCCTCGTACTCATCACCAACATGATTTAGTTTGGGTCATTGTAGATAGGATGACCAAATCAGCTCATTTCCTTTCAGTCCATAACTATTATTTAGCCGAGGATTATGCCAAACTCTATATTAGAGAGTTGGTCAGATTACACGGTATTCTATTATCCATTATTTCAGATAGAGGTACCTAGTTCACCTCTCACTTCTGGAAAACATATCAAAGGAGTCTTGGTACCCAAGTTTATCTTAGTACAACCTTTTATCCTCAGATAGATAGTCAAGTAGAAAGGACCATTTCGACTTTAGAAGATATGTTGTGAGCGTGTGTAATTGATTACAAGGGCAGTTGGGATGACCACTTGCCTTTGATTGAGTTTGAATACAACAACTATAATTCAAGCATTCGGATGGCTCCATTATATGCTCTATATGGCAGGAGATGCAGATCTCGAATATGTTGGCTTAAAGTTTATAAGGCCTCAGTTATAGGGCCTGACTTAGTATTCGATGCCTTAGAAAAAGGCCAGTTGATCAGAGAAAGACTCCGAGTTGCTCAGAGCTGACAGAAGCTTATACAAATTTCCGCAGAAAGGATCTTGAGTTTGAGATTAGTGATTATGTGTACTTGAAAATCTCTCCCATGAATGGAGTGAAGTGGTTTAGAAAGAAGGAAAAGCTCAGTCCCCAATATGTTGGTCCTTTCAAAATTCTCAGTCGTTTTGGTAAGGTAGCTTATGAGCTTGAATTGCTTTCAGATCTAGCCTCAGTTCATCAAGTGTTCCATATCTCCTTGCTAAAGAAGTTCATAGGTGACCCAACAGTTGTAATCTTAGTAGATGGCTTAGACATTCATAACAACTTTTCTTTCGAGAGATCCCAGTCAAAATTCTTGACTACTAGACTCACAAATGAGGAACAAAGAAGTCCCTCTAGTCAAAGTTCTTTGGCAGAATCAATAAGTTGAGGGAGATACTTAGGAAGCAGAAGCAGACATGTGGACCAAGTATCCTCACCTCTTCTCCACAAACACAGACTCAGCCCAAGGTAATAACTTTTCTTAAGCTTCTTTAGTTTTATGTTCATATTTCAGTTATAAATTTGGTATCAAATACCCTTGCATATCCAGTCATATGTTCATGTATCATGTCAGTCATGTATTCATACATCAGATATGCATTCTCATCACAAGAAACTCAGCTTCTCAGTAATTTCAGTCATGCATTCATAAAGACTATCCGTCACATATCTATGCATCAGACATGCACATTCAGTATGAGATTTTAGTATATCAGAAGTTCCAGTCATATAAACATGTTCAAATGTTCTCTTCCTTTAAGTAACATCAATCTATTAGCTTTCCCAATCTATCAGTCCTATTCGAGGATGAATATTACCAAAGGGGAGATATTGTAATACCTAGTGATGACTTCCTAAATAGTTAATGTTTAAATAAGATAGAATTTTCCCAATTTATACTTTTATCATGTGAGAAATTGAATTAGATTTCCAATGATACCAATTTCATCCAAATACGGTATCAGAGTAAAAATTTATGGATAATTTACAAAGAACTATCGGAATTTCCCAGAACCGACGGTTAGGACGATGGACCATCGAGCTAGCGATGGACCATCGCCCAACCTATCGCGGATAAGGTACTGAACTAATATTTTGGTCAAGTGTGATAGTCAGGACCAATGGACCGTAGAGCCAGCTATAGACCATCGCCCAAACATTCCCAGACAAGGAAGAAATTCTAGGTTTTGGCCAAGTGCGACGGTCAGGACTGACGGACTGTCGAGCCAGCGACGAACCTTCGCCCAAACTGTCCCCACTTCTGATCAGCAATTTTAAGCCATTTTAAAAATGGTATTTGAGTCTTTTTCCATCTATTTTAACCCCTAATTATACCAGATCAGAGCTCATAAATTCATTATTTATCACAACACTAAATTAGGGTTTCTCTCAAAGATCAATCCCCAAGAACAAGAAACCCTAGGTGTCTAATCCCAAGGTAAGAATTCAAGCTTTCCTTTACCAATCTTCAAGAAATCATCAACCCAGGTATGTCAACTGTTGATTCATGGATTCCTTTTACCCATGAAGCTCAAGAAACCTTATTTGAAGTATAAACTTTGGATTCCATGGTATGAATTAAATTATATCCATGTTTATGTTGTTGTTTGATTTCCAAGTTGAAGTCTTTAATGACTATCATGAAAATATGTTAGTATGTGGTTGAAATTCTTCCATTGAAAGTGTGAAATATTGCCATAAAGTATTATTTCAATATTTATGCCTAAGCCTAAAGATATGCATGCAAGGCGTTTGATAAAATTCTTAAGAGAATAGAAATTATGCCTTATGACTCATTTGTGACCAAAATTGATGAATCTATGTTTATCCCTTATGTTCGATATGACTCCCACATTATTTTTATGATTTGTAATGGATTTACGTAATGCTCAAGAGATTAGGCGAATGAAATTATGATATGTTTACATGCATTTCTATTCATGTATAAGCTTATAACATACGAATACTTTATGAAAATCCCCAATGATTGTACTGTGAATTGTTGACTATGGTCATGTGTCAAGAAGTTTTATGTCTTATCAGTTTGATGCTATCGAGTCCTGGGGGTACTTGTACCTGAAAATTTAGCTTTGTGACGAGAGCCAGTGTCAGTTTTCAAAATACTCTCAGTCAAGCCATGTTTAGTAGAATTCAATCAGTCTCATGACTCAGGAAAACTTAGTAATCTCAGTCAGTTTTCCGATCTCAATAATATTTCATCAGTTAATGGAACTTAGTGAACTCTCTCCAGCTAGTTCAGTATAACTAATTTAGTATCTAATCAGTTGGGAGTAGGATTCAGCATAAAGTGAGCGTAAGAAGGGGAACTCATCTACGAGTAGAGTGTGTGATTCTTAGAAGCAATCCTTATGCTCCAGAACTACGTATATAGTGTAGGTTGAGACATCAAACCTACTAGTTGAGGGTAAATAAGGTGGCTTAACCTTTTATATAAGGGTCCCACCATTCTCCTTAGAGTACCTGTTAGATGAGGGATTACTCACAAATTGTCATTACTAGTGGCGCGGTATTGGCACCCTTCCAATTAGGATTATAGATTGGACCCCAACTTAATTATATTATCTTATTTAGGGTATATCGATTAGATGACTACTTCCCACAGTTTTAGTCTCATTTCAATCTCAGTAATAGAACTCAAATAGTTCTATAGAATTCAAGACTGTTAGATAAAGTCACCAAACCTAGTACGGAACCCAGCTAGTTCCATTAGAAATAGGACTATCAGACATATTTATTCAGACAATAGTATATTAGTTATACAAAACTTATGTTATTAGTATCCATATTCAGTGATGTCATGATCTCAGTTATAGTTCACGTATTCACATATGTATTCTCACATTCATGTTATTCAGTCAGTTAGTATTGTTCATGCATATAAACCCATGGCATTCAGCCTACCTCACCTACATGCCAGTACATTCTATCATACTAATGTATTTTTGCTATGGTGTTTTTATAACATAGGTTCAAAAGCATGAGCTCCAAAGCATCCTTAGTATATCAGACGTTCACCAGCCAGACTAGTAGTGAGTCCTTATCATTCGAGGATAGCATGATTATTTTATTACTTTATTATTTCAATAGTTCAGAGTTAGTTGGGGATATGTCGCATCAACTTCACAGTTTTTAGACAGTTTAGAGGCTTTTAGACTATAGCATGTTCAGATAGTTATTTCAGTCATTTTGGTATTGATATACCATATTTTCAGATGATATGTTTTATCAGATATTTGAACCTTATAGCCATTCAAATTTTTATTCTGCATTTATACAGTATGTTATACAGTACTCAGTTACAGATATCAATCATAGGTTAGCTTATGGTATTTTGGGGTCAAAAACACTGTGTGGCATTTTGGGTACTAGATTCGGGGCATTACAAGTGTGGACCATTAGAGTATGGAAATTATTAGCTCAATCTTGATGATCTGAAATAGGTTCATAGGCTTAGATTCTTGGCTTTAATCTATGGGGAAGATGCTAGGGTGAAGAACCAAATTTATTTTTTCGAATTAGTTTTTGAGGCATGTCACTAAGAGTTGTGATGAGATGGTGATCCATTATTACTCTAGAAAATTCCTTGGATTTTAGTCATTATGGCACCCTAACCATGTCTTGCATAATATAGCCATGCCCATGACTGATAACTCCCAAAACACACCTCCAATTGAAGGACAAAACAACCACTGTCAAATATAGTTACCCAACTAGGTTGGGGTTGATCCTACAGGGAATAGGCAAGAAATCTATCTTGAACTTATTGAATCACTAGGTAGTATGGGAAAGTAAATAGGGGGATTTGCTGAAATAGATAAAGGAAAAGAATTAGTTTCTCTTGGTTGTAAGCAATATAAGAGGAACACTAGGCTTGTGTTCCCCCCGGCTTCTCAACTCAGTAGATTTATCGTGCACTGTGGAACTATTCCAATACATTGTATGCAGAACTTGATAAGTTATGTACCATCAACCATCTTTTAGACGAGTAGATGGACTTCAACCTTTACCTTTTGAGTCTCAAGATGTTGACTTACTAACTCTTATCCTAGATCCCAGTTAAGTATTACCCTTTGGTTCTCTAGTTATTAGATGACAGTTATCGATCTTACTTAGATAATACCTAGTAGCGTGGTTCAACCATTAATCTTCAAATTACTATTGTGATCTTCTTTTCCTAGATACTACTCCTTTTTTGGAGTAAGTTGCAATAATTTAGGTGGGATCTTAACATTGGCCACCGCTAAGAAATAAATAAGAACGAAGAAAACCCAGTACATGCAAGAATCTTTAGCTAGAACAACTTGGCACTTCCTCTACTTTGTTAATTTGCCAGGGTTCCCAAAACCCTAGCTAAGGGAATTAGCCACTCATAGTTATGAGATCAATCACGGAATCCATAGACAAAATTACAAAATCAATCTCACAATAATAACAGAAGCTGTTTGAGAACTTGGCCCCAAAGGGGCCTCCTTCTCAATCAATGAATATGTGAATCTATTTTTTCTGAATAATCTAAAAGTTAATGAATGAATAAAAAAACAAAGCCTAAAGGGAATTTATAGGTTACAAGAAACCCTAGAGTTCAAATCCTAACTAAAATAGGAAAACATAAGTACCAATGCATAATAGAACTTTAAAAAATCATAGAAGTGTAATTAGGATACATGGGACATCCATTTTTGGCGATAGGAGGAGCATTGATAATTGTGAGAGAGGAAACGCTTATAATGAGGTTGGATGATGAAGAGACTATATTAAAAGTGCACAAACCATTCAAAACACTATCCTACTAAAAATATTAGTGCATGATTTCTTAGATTGAAGGAGATAAGTTTGGGGTGGTGGAGTTAAGTTCACCAAAGATCTCTTCAGACTTCCTTAATGAGAAGCCCAAGATACATCTACCCCAACCCAACATGATGCAAATTGATGAGCCTAAAAAGGCTATTGTTGAGAGAGCTGTTGACCTTGAGATTTCACACTCAAGAGGTCATAAACGAATAAGAAGATGGCATTGAGTGTGAGAAAGATGTTGAAGGAAAATAAAGAAGTCAAAGATTGGGTTGCACGACACTAAATCAGGCGTTGCTTGGGAGACAACCCAAGTTAAGGTAGGTTTTATTTTTCTAGTAATTTTAGTTTTTACTTCACTAGTTTTTGTCTTTGTTGAGTCACAAGTTGATGGGAAGTTTGAGTATCAGAAAACCTGAGCTAAAAAATATGGCAAAGACTAAGTGTGGGGTCCAAGGACCCACTTGATGTATAAAGATGCTACTAGCTAGGCCTAGAGGACTTGAGAAGTATTTTAATCACTAATTTTAAGTATACTTTGGGTATAAGGTAGATTTTTAAGTGTGGGGTAGAGAAATTCTCTCTTTAGGGTAATTTTAAAAATTTTGTGTGTTAGGAATAATAGAGATGTTCTTTTTAGTGCTATATTTGACTGCATAATGCAAGTGTTTTATTGTAAAAAACATTTTGATTGTGTGAATTACTACTTTGTAGACTCCCAGGCTTATTATTTTGAATCTTGTACTTGTTGGCTTAATGTCGAATTTATACGATTGATTGGTTAAGAGTCAATAATGATCCTACTTGAGTTGAGTATGTGCCATGTGCGTGTGTAAGGTTTTTATATATTCCTTGTTGCATGTGATGTCTAGAACTTGTTGGTGTGTATGCAAAGTGACATAAGAGTGTGGGTTTAGTAGATGATATAGGAATTTCTTTGATAACCATGTTTCATACCTTCTTTGACCTACCCTTGTTTATAATCCTAGTCAAACCCCGTTGAGACTTTAGCTTATTTTCTTTGGTAGCCTCATATGTATCCTAATCCTCTTATTTGATGGACCTTAATTTGATCCAAATCTTTTAAGCGCTTTAGTGTGAAATTATTATAGTTAAGGAGTTGGAACTTCAAGCAGGAGAAAGGTGAAAGTGAATCCCTAAAATAATAATTATTGGTGTGATGTGTTGTAGTTGGGAGTTATGTAAGGAATTTTTTTTCAAATTAAATGAGTTGTGAATACAAAATACTCCCACCATAGTGTACGTGAATGAGCTTAATGATATGGGGCAAAACAAAAGATAGGGGTAAAAAAAGTAATGTAAAGTGGCTGTTAAAGGTAAATTGATTGTATAATGTAATTTATTAAAGTGCTTAGGGAAGATAGTCACTATTACTAGATAGAATAGTTCCTACCCATCCCTTAGACTACATTACAACCTTTAAAGACCTATTTTATGACCTGTGGCTACCCCCTAGTCGTAACAACGGTGCTTATGATCACAAGTGACCACAAGCTAACCTATGAGCTGGTATCTGATGTGAGCACTGAATAAATATGAACATAAAACCTGTGGCTACCCCCTAGTCGTAACAACGGTTCTTACGATCACAAGTGACCACAAACTAACCTATGAGCTGGTATCTGCTGTGAGCACTGAATAAATATGAACATAAAACCTGTACAAAAGATAAACTGAGAAGGGAATATAGATTTGAATACTGAAATACCGAATTACTCATCATTCTGACACATCTGATAAAAACTAAAAGTAACTGACTGTCTGAACGTTTGAAAGCTTCTGAACTGGAGCTGATGGGATAGACCCCCCTACTAACTCTGCCTGATTGAATGAAATGAAATATTGAAATAACTAAATAAACATAACATGTCCTCGATCAATGAGGAATCATCACTACGGTTATTAGATTGTGATGAGTTATCAAACTGTGGTTGGGAAACTGTGCGTCTGAACCTATGATATAAGACATTATATCGCAAAGAAGAGTATGCAGTTAGTACTTTGAATGTAGTAGTATATGAGATGAGATTAGGCTGATATACATGGGGTACTGTGCATATTAAATAAGGACCAACTGAATAGAATGAGATAACTGAACATAAATACATGAAAACTGTAACATCTGAGAATGCAAGTCCAAGCATAAATCTGTAAACTGAAATGAGTTTGAAATTTGAAAGATTGTAAACTTTATAACTGTATAAGTGGAAGTCTGTACACTTGGTCAAGCAAACCTGAACTGATACTATAGAGAATACTGTACTGAGACTGTGAGAGGTATCATCTAACCAACATGCCCCAGTCTGAGCTAATCAGAGTCCAACCTGTAACCCCAGTTGGAAGGGTGTCAGTACCTTGACAAGGATACTAACACTGGCTATGTGGATCCACTAAACTAGTATCCCCAAGGACTAATGAGCCACCCTCAACTGGTAGGTTCTCTAATGAGATATGTGTCACCCTCAACTGGTATGTAAACACTTTGTCAACCCTCAACTGGCAGGTAGATATCTCTAACCTACACTGGATACATAGTTCTAGAACTCGAGGATTGCTACTAAGGGTCATACCCTCTACTATTAGGTGATCCCTAATCCCTGGGTTCGATCGGTGCTAAATCATACTCCCAACTAAACTGACACTGATACTAGAATAGACTGTACAAGACTGAACATTATTACATAACAGATAGTGCTCGTCATGATTATAAACATGTAAGTATACTAATAATAGTCATGGATTAACAGTCTGAGTACTTGAAAAGAGGAATTCATGTAAATCACACATGTATCAGGTGTTCATAATCTACCAATACTGAATGAAAATAACAATATTGCCATATAAAATCTTTAAAACCATAGTAGGGGATCATTTTTCAAAACCCAATACTTAGGAATTTCATCAAACACACGAGAATCATAAACTTAAGCACGGAATGGGTAAAGCATGCAAAAATAACATGATTACAAAACAAATCATAACTTAGTGATTTAACGTAAAGATTACAAATTTTAAAACATGTGATGGCTTATCCTACTTGAAAATACTTTTAAACAAAACTTGTAATTGAATTCACAAGAGATTTATAGAGATGTTTCAACTTAAACATGAAAAACACATAATTTAAAACCAAAAAGGGATTCATGGACTCCATGGGTGAAAGGAACCCATGGATGAACATCACGCATACCTGACAATATGATTTCGTGAAGAGTTTTGGGAATTTCTTAAGGTTTGAAGGTTGAATTCCTTGAGAATAGGTTAGGGTTTGTTCTTGAGGTGGAAGATGGTTTTCTTGAGAGATTTTATGAATAAAAGGGAAAATAATGCTCTTTGGATACCTAAATTTCGTGTTACGGATGATTTTTAGTTAGTGGAATTGACCCAAATGCCCTTAAATGATGGGGAATATAAGCTGGACAAAAAGGGGAGGGGCACTGGGGGATCTTGACTAACGGGTAAGCCCTGTGCCCCGGGCTCCAGAGTGGTGGGCTAATCCCCGTGCTGCGGACTCCAGTCCGACAGTCTAAGCCCCACTCCGCGAGCCTATCCTAGTTCCCTCATTATTTTTCTACTCCAAACATGCCCCTACGCTCTTCTAAAAATTCCAAAACTTACTCGAGACATACCTTGAATAGCCTCGATCATGAATTAACTTAAATATCAAAGTTCTGAGTTAGGGAAGGTCAAAAATAAAATCATCAAAGTTTAGGGGCCTTTGAAATGACTAAGTCACAACACTTAGTGAAATTTCCAAGTCTTGGACCCCCTTTAACATGCAATTGTTTGCTGAATTAAGCTAGGATCTTTCAAAGTATTACAATATATCTCCCTTGGTAACATTCATCCTCGAATGGGATTGGTTAGATGAGAAGATTGGACAAAAACTGATATCATAAAATGAGTATCCATGATTGAAAACATGATTGCATAACTGATTTTGAAATATGGTACATGAACTGAACTAAATACATACAATGACATGAGAAGGATTACATAATTGAAACTGAGAATGGAAAAGAGTCAATCTGAGAAAAATGGTTACCTTAAGCTGAATCTGAGTTTGTGGAGAAAAGGTGAGGGTACTTAGTTAGCATATATGCTTCTGCTTCCCAAGTAGCTCCCTGAATTAACTGATTCCGCCAAAGAACCTTGACCAAGGGAACTTTTTTGTTCCTTAGTCCACTAATATGATGATCAAGGATCTTAACTGGGATTTCTTCGTAAGAAAGCTTATCCTGAAGATCCATGATTTCTAAATAGACAAAAACAACTGAATCACCAATATACTTACTTAACAAGGAAACATGGAGCACATAATCTACCCTGATAATAAAGTACACCATCTCCCCCTTGGGAAAAAACCTCCACCTCTTGGTCTCTAACCGCCTCATTCAACTTAACCAAACTAGGATCTCTGTCTTGCTTCTCTTTTACTTCGGCAACCAAGGATGATTCCAAACCATTCTGAACCGATACATTACCTTCTTCTGAATCAACCAACCAGACGCCTAATATAGCAAGCTGATGAACCTCACTAACTAATTTCTTCTTATTCTCTTCACATGAGAAACACTACCCTTAGACAACCTGCTAAGGGCATCTGCAACTACATCGACCTTGCCCAGATGATAAAACATACTCATATTGTAATCTTTCAAGATTTAGATCTTTCTATGAGAAAAATTACTGCAAACTCTTATGGTCAGTGAATACATCAACATGAACCCCATAAAGGTAATGTCTCCATATCTTCAAAGCAAACACAAAAGCTACCAATTCAAGATCATGGATAGGATAATTCTTTTCACGAGGTTTAAATTGTCTAGAGGCATAGGCCCTTACCTATCTGCATTAACACACAACTAAGAACAACTTTGGTAGCATCACAGTAAACCGCAAATCTATCTGAACCATCTGGGAAAGTCAAAACTAGAGTAGAAGTGAGTTGAGTCTTCAACTTCTGAAAAATCTTTTTGTAAGAATCTGACCACTAAAACTTGACTTTCTACTGAGTCAGTCGAGACATGGGGTATGCAATAGAATAAAACCCTTTAATAAACCATCTGTAATAGCGATCCAAACCCAAAAAACTCCTGCTATCTGATGGAGAGATGGGTCTGGGATAGTTCCTCACTACTTCGATATTCTGAGGGTCAACTCTAATATCATCACTGAAAATAATATGGCCAAAGAAATCTACTAATCTTATCCAAAATTTTCAGTTACTGAATTTGGTAAACAATTAATGAGCTCTAAGGGTTTGCAACATAATTCTCAAATAGTCTGCATGATCATTTTCACTATGGGAATAGATAAGAATATCATCAATGAAGACTATGACAAATATGTCCAAGTATTGCTTGAATACCTTATTCATCAATTCCATGAAAGCTGCAGGGGAGTTCGTTAGTCCAAAGGACATAACTGGAATTCGAAGTGACCATACAGAGTTTTAAAGGCTGTCTTTGAAATGTCACATTCTCTGAATCTAAGCTAATGATAGGCTGATCTGAGTTATATCTTAGAGAAATATCTGGCACCTTGAAGTTGGTCAAATAAGTTATCAATCCTATGCAGTGGATACTTATTCTTGATTATAACTTTGTTCAACTAATGGTAATCGATGCACATTCCGAGAGAATCATCTTTCTTACGCATAAAAAAATTGGAGCACCCCATACGGAAACACTAAGCCTGATGAATCCCTTATCTAAGAAATATTTCAACTACTCTTTCAACTGGTTAAGCTCAGTTGGAGCCATTCTGTAGGGTATAATAGAAATAGGATGGATATCTAGTAGAAAATTTATTCCAAAGTCAATTTCCCTTTCAGGAGAAACTCCAGGGAGATTTTTAGGGAACACATCTTAAAATTCCCTTACTACTTAAACTGACTTGAGACTTGGATTCTCAGAACTAGTATCTTTTACTCGAACAAGATGATAAACACACCCCTTAGAAATCATTTTTCTTACTTTAAGATAAGAAATGATCTGACCCCTAAGCACAGAGGTACTACCCCTCCATTCAATGACTGGTTCATTAGGAAACTGAAACTAAATAACTCTATTTCTACAATCATCTGAGGCATAACATGAGTTGAGCCAATCCATGTCGAGAATGATATTGAAATTAGTCATCTCTAACTCTACGAGGTTAACTGAGGTGTCTTTTTGGGATACTGTGATTGGGAAATTCCTGTATACCTGCCTGGCTATAATATAGACACCTACTAGAGTAGATACTAAGAAAGGTTCTATTAAAAATTCAGGGATGACACCAAAATTGACTGCTATATAAGGAGTCACAAAAGAAAGTAAAGCTTTGGGGTCTAATAAAGAATAAACATAAAGATGAAAGATCTATAAAATACCTATAACCACATCAGGAGAAATTTCCTGATCCTATCAAAATTAGAGTGCATATAATCTATTCTAGTGCTTGCCACTGGTTGAGCTGGAAGCAACACCCTACTAAGTCGGGCAACAATCTAAAATTGGAGGATGATTAGACTAACCCTCCTGGACGACCTTTGGGATATATTTGACTTTGTGGCCTGGCTTGCCATATCTAAAACACACATCACTGCTGGATCTATACAGACCCTGTTGATTCTTGCCATATTTTTCCCCAAGCAGATTGGTACGACTACTGTTCATGGTACCCTGTGACTTAGAGATTGGTGCTCTATCCTGAATGCCATTCCTAAACATAGGCACTGGAGCACTAGTTAAAGATGGGGATGGGGATGAAGACTTCTAATGGAACTAAGAATGGCTACCACCTTCTGAACTTAGATGACAAAAGTTAAATCTACCTTTTTTGGCCCTCGTATTCTCTCTTTCTTTCTCCTTGAGCTTCTCTTTCTTAGTCTTCTTAGCATGAACCATAAGTCTAGATAAATCCATCTCCTTAATCAATATTTTGGTCCTACACTCTTTGACCACACTAATAGATGCACTAAATATAAACTTACTCATTCTATACCTATTATCAGTGACCATCAAATGAGCATACCTTACTAACTAATGAACTTAAATGAGTATTTTTTCACTCTCATAATACCTTGCTTCAAACTGATGAACTCCTACACTTTAGATTCCCTCAACTCTAACAAGAATAACCTATCTAGAAAAGCTGGGACAAACTCTTCCCACTCTACAGACCCTACTTTAGCTGTCCCATCCTCCTTCCACAACTTAATCTAGGTGTGAGCTATATCCTGCAACTACTATGCAACCAACTTTGCACTCTCACTCGACATGACCCCCATAATATCTATAACATTTTGAACCATATCAAAAAACTCCTATGGGTCCTCCTCAAACTTGGATCCTAAAAATAAAGAGAGATTCATCCACATAAAATCCCAAACACTGACCTGTAATACCCCAATCATTCCTTAAGCCTTAATCTATTTTTTTGAATGGATATGTATGACTTCTAAAGTGATTGATGTTTAAACCATGTTGTATTTCTCTAATTTCTAATTTTTGTCATGTATATCATTGAATAAGCTTTTCATTGATACCAATTTCATCAAAATCTAATATCGGACGAAGAAGTTATGGCCATTTTACTAAACGGTATTAAAAACGCCCAAGTTTGATGGTAGACTTGGCGGACCGTTAGGTCCCTGGTGGACCGTCAAGTCTCCCATCAAGCCAAGGCAGTAACCTTTTATTTTGGGCCATCATGTGATGGCCTAGTTGCTAGACCATTAATAAGTTGACGGACAGTCAAATGGGTCAGTCGGGCCAAGACGGAATGTCCCATTCCTAGGCCTCGAGTGATGGACGACTTGGTGGATCGTTATACCCTTTGATGGACAGTCACTCTGACCGTCACTCTGAGGCAGAACGTTCCAAATTTGGCACTTAAGTGACGGATGACCTGGTGGACCATCAGCTTATCTGATGGATCGTCAGATCGACCGTCACAGGCCCCGATCTACAATTTTCAACTTTTTCAAAAGGGTATTTTGGTCATTTCTGCTCCGTATGTCCCTATATATATATATCTAAGTAGATAAAAGGAGATCATTTTCTCTCTTTTCTCCTTTTCTCTTCCAAAAAACATCTAGAGATAAGGGTTTCTTCTAAAACCCAAAAAATCCAATCTTCTTCCAAATAAATTCAAGAATCCTCCATAGTGATTCGAGGTGATTCAATAATTAATTTTTCCAAGTCAAAGGCATCAATAATATTGGTCTCAAAATGGAAGGAAGAAGTTCCAAACAAGTTTCTACATCTCCAAAAAAATCAAAA